>NC_088702.1:15432958-15727152 GCF_028017835.1 Emys orbicularis
GGATAAATTGACGATATTGCTGGGTGAGTTAGGGGTACCACTATTCTATCGTGGCCCCATGTGGCAGGTAGGATTTTAGACAGCTTGCGGTCCTTTTTCCTTTGTAGAAAGGTGAAGTGTGTAATGTAGATCTCCTGTCTTATGTTAGTAAAATCTGTTTGTGTGGAGGGTTGGTTATTTATGAAAGTCTCCAGGTTGGAGAGCTCTTTTTTGATGTTTTCCTGTTTGCTGTATAGGATGCTGATCAGGTGGTTCCTCAGTTTCTTTGATAGTGAAATTTCCAAAGGCAGGTATAAATATGCAGGCAGGAATCAGTCTAGAGATAACGAGGTTAGTTCAATCAGGGAGGGTGAGGCCCTCTTCTAGCAGTTGAGGTGTGAACACCAAGGGAGGAGAAACTGCTCTTGTAGTTGGCTAGCCATTCACAGTCTTTGTTTAATCCTGAGCTGAAAGTGTCAAATTTGCAGATAAACTGAAGCTCAGCAGTTTCTCTTTGAAGTCTGGTTCTGAAGTTTTTCTTTGCTGTAGGATGGCTACCTTTAAATCTGCTATTGTGTGGCCAGGGAGGTTGAAGTGTTCTGCCACAGGTTTTTGTATATTGTTTCAATTATTTCAAATTTGGTGACAATAGATACCTCCAGACCAGTGGCACCGCTATGGGCACCCGCATGACCCCAATATGACAACATCTTTATGGCTGACCTGGAACAACGCTTCCTCAGCTCTCGTCCACTCACGCCCATTCTCTACCTATGCTACATTGATGACATCTTCATCATCTGGATCCATGGGAAGGAGACTCTGGAAGAATTCCACCACGATTTCAACAGCTTCCACCCCACCATCAACCTCAGCCTGGACCAATCTACACGGGAGGTCCATTTCCTAGGCACCACAGTACAAATAAGTGACGGTCACATTAACACCACCCTATACCGAAAACCCACCGACCGCTATGCCTACCTTCCTGCCTCCAGCTTCCATCCCAGACACACCACACGATCCATCGTCTACAGCCAAGCACTGAGGTACAACCGCATTTGCTCCAACACCTACAAGGATTCTCAAAACTATGATACCCGCACGAGGAAATAAGGAAACAAATCAACAGAGTCAGACGTGTACCCAGAAGCCTCCTGCTGCAAGACAAGCCCAAGAAAGAAGCCAACAGAACTCCAGTGGCCATCACCTACAGTCCTCAGCTTAAACCTCTCCAACGCATCATCAGTGATCTACAACCCATCCTGGACAATGATCCCTCGCTTTCACAGACCTTGGAAGGCAGCCCAGTCCTCGCCCACAGACAACCCGCCAACCTTAAGCATATTCTCACCAGCAACAAAGCTCGATGCCAACTCTGCCCACATATTTACACCAGCGACACCATCACAGGACCTAACCAGATCAGTTACAACATCACCGGTTCATTCACCTGCACGTCCACCGATCTTATATATGCCATCACGTGCCAGCAATGCCCCTCTGCTATGTACATCGGCCAAACTGGACAGTCCCTACATAAAAGGATAAATGGACAGAAGTCAGATATTAGCAATGGCAATATACAAAAACCTGGAGGAGTACAAACAGCAAACAGGAAAACATCAAAAAAGAGCTCTCCAACCTGGAGACTTTCATAAATAACCAACCCTCCACACAAACGGACTTTACTAAAAGAAGACAGGAGATCTACATTACACACTTCACCTCTGTACAAAGGAAAAAGGACTGTAAGCTGTCTAAAATCCTACCTGCCACATGGGGCCACGATAGAATAGTGGTACCCCTAACTCACCCAGCAATATCGTCAATTTATCCAGCTCCACACTTAACTCGGCAGAAGCGACTGTCCTATCTCGGGGACTCTCTTTTTGCCCCACCACCCCCACAAACATGATACAGTTCTGCGGTGATCTGGAAGCCCTCTAGTCTATAAGGTGCCACAGGACCCTTTGTTGCTTTTCATACCAGAGGTTCCCAACATGCTTTACAAACCAACTCCCCAACAGTCTGAATCACTATTGATCCCAATTGCTATGGACCTGCATTCATTCCACAAGTGGAACTCCCTTGGATGGCAGTTGATGTTTTGCATGCAGAATCCTAGAATATCAGGGTTGGACGGGACCTCAGGAGGTCATCTAGGCCAACCCCCTCCTCAAAGCAGGACCAATGCTCAAACTACTGAGCTATCCCTCCCCCGTCATGCTATGGAGATCCACACTGCACATCAGAGTGGGAAATATTGCTGAGTCTGTGCAGAATGAGAGACAAAGCACTGGCATAAGTTCGCATTTATTGTTTGATGGCTATTGCAGTATCAAACTTGGGCCTCATTTGGTTAGTCAATGTACCCAATTATTGTAATGGTAATGGTTTTATTGTATTCCCAATTATTATGATTGTAATTGTTTGCATTTCTGTTTATATTATATCTGGTGTTAGGTCAATTGTAATGATTTTAGTTATACTCACCTGGTTATAATTGTTTGAGATGTAAGATTTTGATAAATAGCCTTTCAAATAAAAGCTCTGGGTTTTGCATCTTTTACTCCTGAGTGGTGCAGATTCATGCAAGCAGGCTGTGATGCGGTGTTCATCCCCAAACAAGGCCTGAAGGGGTAAGTTATGCCAATTTACCTATAGGCTACACATGGAGGAAAGCCAGGAAATGTTAAGGCCTAATTGGCCTAATCTTCATCTCCAGGCCTTGTGTGGGGTGGAAACCCCATCGCACAGGCCCACAAGCGTAAGTACAATTCAGATCTGAGTAAGGGTTGCAGCACTAGGTCCATAAAATATCAAGTCAACCAGATCTCTCTCATCAACATCGAAATGTGTTTGGCCCAGATCCTCAAAGGTATTTAGGTACATAGGCTAATATATACAAAAGGGCCTTAGGCATAGGATGATCAGTGTCACAACACCTAACTTTTAGGCCCCTAGGCAAAGCGATAGGCACCTTTGAATGCAATCCACAAAGCCAGCATGCTAGGAGCCACCTAAGCCATCCAGCGGGAGATGCAGACAACAGGGGCGTATCCTAAGTCCCACGCTTCTCTCAGAGTTCAGCACCTATCTCTGCTAGAGATCCATGAACTGAGGTAAGAAAGGCATTAGGTCACCTAAGCGGTGAATGGGCCTGATTTGACAGGTGTGCTCAGATGCCACCAACTGGATCAGGACTTTTAGATGAGTTTACACAAAACAGCTGGGGTGGGGTGGGGTGGAGAAAGAGAGCAGCTCTCTTATAACCTTTAGCCTAGTGGTTAGAGTACTCACCCAAGATGTGGAAGACAATCCCCCCCATTCAAGTCCCCCCACACACACACATCCTCCTGAGAGGAAGCAGGGATTTGAACAGGGATCTGCCACATCTGAGGTGAGAACCCTAATCACTATGGTATGGAATATCCTGACATGGGGCTCCCTCAGTCTCTTCTATTAAAGTTTTTCAACTTAAATTAAATGATTCTATATTAATTGGGCTAGACAAAGTTAAATGACACTATAGCTTAGTGATTAGAGCACTCACCTGAGCGATGTAGATCCCTGTTAAAATTCCTTCTCCTCATCAGGCAGAGGAGGGACTTGAACTGGGGGTCTCCCACATCCCATAACCACTAAGCTAAAGATTATAAAGGAAGGTTCCCTCCACCACCTGCAACTGTTGTGTTAACTCACCTAATGGGCCCAATCCAGTAAGCAGCCTCTGGGCATGCCTACCTGATCAGGCCCAGCATGCAATTTAGGTGGACAAATGCCTGTCTTCCCTGGTTTGTGGATCAGCCTGGAGCATAGACAGGAGATGGCGTCTGAGCGCCTGCGGTGAGGCAGCACAGCACATGCACACAGGCAGAAATGTAGGCACCTAGGGTACTCCCTCTGCACATGATTCGCCACTGAATTAGTTTAGGAACGTACAGGGGTAAGCAGCAGTCAAAGGGGAGTTTTGTGGATCTCAGTAGGGCCTAAAAATGGGACTTAGGCACCTAAGTACCTTTGTGGATCCCACCTCTAACTCCTGTCAAAGTTAGATTCAAGACTCACAATTTGTTAGACCACTCTGTTTATTAGCACAGCGCTCTGCTAATACATTCAGATAATGTGAGCACCATGCAAGACCCACACTACCTTATTTTATACAGATAAAAAGGGCGAGAACTGAACAAGAGGACAAAGAAAGCAGAACTGACAAGTTTACCGGAGGCTACATATACATATTCAATTTCCTTACTAACTTTAACAGATCTCCGGCTAATGTTCCACCATTAGCTTAAGCGGACTCATTGTTTATGCCTTAATGTTCCTTTTCCTGACACCTGTATTTCAACATTCCTTATTTCTGCTTAAAGGTACATACAGCATTTCTTCAATCCATTCTATTTTTACAATATAATTCATTCTACTTTCACAATCCCTCCTTTTGGTCAAGCTACGCTATGACCAACAATTACTGGGTTCCACATATTAACCGTTCTTTATCTCTTTGTTCATCAGCGATATTCAAAATCATCATATTCGCACTCTGTTTTGGGGCAGTCACCTGGGTGGCATACCTTACACAATTCTGGATACAACAGGAGATTAACTGAAAACATACAAAAATCATTAGGTTCTCGTGGGAAGGACCCTAGCACTCGGAATTCTGGGAAGAGTCGGGCGGGATAACAGATACCTGACCAGTTAGCTGGTAACGCAGTATTGGTCCCACAAACCCAATGATGGCCTATTAAGGCCGGGAAGGGTCGGTTGCACCCATTTGTCACATAGGTGCCTGCAAAGAAGGAGTAATATCCTCCAAAGGGCACAGGGTAATTCTCCTTACGAGGAGTGGTGTTATTTGCATGGCATTGAAAGATTGTATTGTTTTCACTAAGGTTACTATAGGGGGAACATGAGATTGATTTTTCTGTTTGATACCAGGACGAGAAAAAATTCATATGCCCATACCCGGCCCGCCACTCTTTAGTTTTGTTCGAATAATCCCATACACCATTGGCCACAATATGCCGAAGGCAACGGCTTTTTCCCAGATCCAACCCTGTCCCATTACATACCCAACACCAATGACCTTTTCCCTCCACCACACTTATCCATTTAGATACATTTATTCCCACTGCTTCCCAAGTGTCATTGCTGTTCCATGTTTTGTTAAACGGACGAGGTCCTCCAGTGAGATCTGGGGAATTGAGTGGGATTGCCAGGACAGGAACACCAGCTTGAGAGTGGGCTGGGATGTGGCTGCAGACCCGGCAATTAGAAATATTAAGGGTCTGAGCTATCCACACTTGCTGCTGGATAAAAGAATTGTCATTGTGGACTTCCCGGACCTTAAGACACCAGCAGCCAAGGAACAGGCGCCACCAGAGGCGCATGTTGGAGGCAAGGCCCTGCTAGTTCTGACAACCTCAACTGAGGGAACCGCAGTCACGGTTTTACATCCACCAGGGAGCAGGCGCTAGGCTCGCTACTGCTTCTTCTTGCGCCTTGCTTTAGGTCGTCGTCTGCTTCTGGCAACCCTTACGAGAGTGTAGATTGTAAGGTATTGCAGGCTGTTCCTCTACGTCTTCTTCTTTAGTCAAAATTGACTCTGCGTGGTTCTGAGGTGATGATTGGTTTGCTGGGGATGGTGCCTTCTTACACTGCGAAGCATGTATCCACGCTGCGATGCCAGATAGTTTAACAGCCGTCTGGGTAGTAAGCAGTACCTGATGAGGACCCTTCTACCAGGGCTCCAAGGCGTGTTTTCGATGATAGTGCCGTTCGTAGATCCAATCACCTGGCTCGAGGTCGTGGCAAGCGTCAGAGGTGGGTTCCGTTGGCCAGGCAGCTCAACCCTGTGAATGGAAGTGACTTACGGCTTGCATTAATCCCTTGCAATATTGAAGGAGCGTACTGTGAGTCGAGTTCAAGTCTGGGACTGGAGTAATGGTAGCCATAGCTCGCATAGGGCGTCCCATCACAATTTCAAAGGGACTCAATTTATGCCTTTGGGATGGAGTGGATTGCATTTCCATAAGGGCCAGAGGTAAAGCCGCTGGCCAACTTAACCCTGTAGAGTCACAAATTTTAGCAAGCTTATTCTTAAGGACACCATTTCGTCTTTCAACTACACCTGCGCTCTGTGGGTGGTAGGGACAGTGCAACAGGTGTGTGATATGTAATACACGATCCAGGTGTTGAACAAGTTGTCCAGTAAAATGTGTACCCCGATCACTGGACAGAGTGGCAGGAATTCCCTTGGCAGGCATAATATGATTTAATAAACATTTGGCAACAGACAGTGAGTCAGCCTTTCGACAAGGAAAGGCTTTGATCCAACCAGAAAATAAGCATACCATAACCAAAATAAATGCATATTGTTGACACTTAGGCATTTGTACAAAATTAAGTTGCCAATGCAAGAATGGTACTTGGGGCAGGCCCCGGAACCCCTGAGCCACTTTTACAGGTTTACCAATATTGTGGCTTTGGCAAGTGGTACAGGCGGCACAGTGACGGGTTGCAAAAGAGCTGAAATGGGGGGCCCACCATCCTGCCTTAGTTACAGCACAGACCATCCCCTCCTTTCCGACATGTGAAACACCGTGTAGCAGGGCGGCCAGTGACGGGTAGAGTGAAAAGGGGGCCACAAAGGCGCCAGCAGGCGAATGCCAAAGGGAATCAGGATGTAGAGAGCAACTGGGCAACCCAGGAATCTTTTTCGGCTTCTGGGTCAGAGTCTTGGAGCAGGGTGAGGTTAGTGAGGGACGGCGATGGTATAGAAACAGAAAGGGAACCTAGGAATGCATCTGGAGAAGGTTCTATGGCAGCAGCATGTTTAGCAGAGGCGTCAGCAAATGCGTTACCCTTAGCAACATCAGTATCCGCCATCGAGTGGCCAAGGCACTTAACAATAGCTAGGGCAGACGGAAGTAAAACTGCATACAGGAGAGCAGCGATGTAGGGGCCATTTTTGATAGGGGTACCGGGGGAGGTAAGGAAACCCCGAGCTTGCCAGAGGGTGCCAAAGTCATGTACAACCCCAAAAGCGTAGCGGGAGTCAGTGTAAATGGTGGCGGAGCATCCCTCCGCCAAAAAGCAGGCACAGGTGAGGGCAACTAATTCAGCAACTTGCGCTGAGGTTACAGAAAGTAAAGGCGCAGCTTCTAGAGTTTCAGAGAGTGACACTACAGTGTATCCTGCAAGGAGACGACCTTGGTTGTCTCGAAAACAGGAACCATCAGTAAACAAAACAAGGTCAGAGTTAGGGAGAGGGACATCAGAAAGGTCAGAGCGCGGGACGATGACAGCAGAGACAGTTGCAAGGCAGTCATCGGGATCACCGTCATCAGACAAAGGAAGGAGAGTGGCAGGGTTTAACTGAGAACAATGCTTTATGGTGATATACGAAGCCGACAGCAGTAAAAGTTCATACCTGGTAAGGCGGGCGGTGGAGAGGTGGCCTGTGTTATGTTGTAGCAGGAGGGTTTCACAGAGTGAGGTACCATGAGGGTAAGAGGAGAGCGGAGGACAAGGGATTTGGACATTTCGACAAGGTACACTGCGGCAGCCACAGCATGCAGGCAGGGGGGTAAGCCTTGGGCAACAGGGTCCAAAGTGGCAGAGAAATAAGCCACTGGGCGGTTTTTGTCTCCGTGCATCTGAGTGAGGACTCCCAGTGCACACCCAGATTGCTCGTGGCAGAAAAGGGTGAAGGGCTTAGAATAGTCAGGCAGTCCTAAGGCGGGGGCAGAAGCCAAACCCTGTTTGAGGGAAACAAAGGCAGAGTTGGCCTCAGGGAGCCACGGCATGGGGTCAGGGACAGAGACTCGAGTGAGGTCCTGGAGAGGTTTTGCAAGGGAGGCATATTGGGGAATCCATTGCCTGCAAAATCCAGCCATGCCCCAAAACTTTCGGCCCTGGTGTGGGGAGCGGGGTCGGGGAAAGCTGAGGATAGCTTGGACGCGGGCGGGAGAAAGTGTACGGGAACCCTGGGAGAGGAGAAAGCCAAGGTATGTGACGGAGGCCTGACAGAGCTGTAGCTTAGAGTGAGAAGCCTTGTGACCCTTCTTTGCTAGGGCAGTAAGGAGCACTAAAGAATCAGTTTCTGAGGCAGACAACGAAGGGGAACAGAGGAGTAGATCATCTACATATTGGACTAGTGTGGACCTGGACGGAAAAACAAGGTCAGCAAGGTCTCGGGTTAATGCTTGGGAAAAGTAAGATGGGCTTTCAGTATACCCCTGAGGGAGCATGGTCCATGTGTACTGTTGCCCCTTGTAAAAAAAGGCAAAAAGATACTGGGAGTCAGGGTGAACCGGGACAGAAAAGAAAGCAGAGCACAAATCAACAACAGTAAAATGAGTTGCACCTGGTAGGATAGAAGCCAGAATTGTTGCTGGGTTAGGGACAACAGGAAAGGCGGGTATAACAATGCGGTTAATGGCTCGAAGATCCTGAACAAACGGCCACGATTTACCATCAAACTGGGAGGATAGGGGTGTTACAGGGGCTGGAGTAGGGGACAATAATGCCTTGTTCCCACAGGGCGGTCATGACCCGAGCAATGCCAGCCTCTGCTTTGGGGTTTAAAGGGTATTGAGACAGGGGTTTAGAGGAGTCAACAATAATGCAGACGGGGTCAGTATTTAAGCGGCCCACTTCAGATGGGTGGGTTGGCCACAGAAAAGATGGGACCTGCGAAATTAGGTGTTCAAGGGACGGGATGAATGGGTAACAGGGAACTGGAGTGGAAAGGGAAGTTTCAGACAGCAGGGAGGCCACAGAATGGCTCAGAGAGGACTGGGGTATTTATAAGTAGACACCATCTGGGGAACAATAGATGGTACAGCCAAGTTTACATAACAGATCCCGACCCAAAAGGTTTACCGGAGTGGAATCAGAGAGAAGGAATGCATGATCCGCGGAAAGGGGACCAACTTGGACCGGTAGAGATTTTGAGGAGAATTACTCCTGATGCAGACCAGTGTAAATGAAGGGGCAAGGAATGAGAGGCTGCCTGTGCTCCTCCTGCAGGATTCAGTGTTTCTTAGACACTGTTTCCCTTTGATCTTTACTACTGTTTTCTCACAGCCCTGTGGCCTCTAAGATTGTAGCACTTCTCATTAAGTCTAATAGTGTTCTTTGTTTCTTAAGGACGTTCTTACTTTTCCTAACGCAAGAACAAAATACTTAGCTTCTCCATCTCAAAGAATATTCCCAATACAGGTGAATTTACACACATCACATGCTTTTAACTTGGATAGTTACATTATACTCATTTTACAAGGTGGGCCCTTAGGGACAGAGAAGTCAAGTGACAGGACTAGCATCACAGTGGGATTGCGTAGGAGTACCTTACCTCTTTCTGCTGGGTACAGTTGCTACCTCAGTCTCCCACTTGTTCCCAGCTTGTCTGGCAGGAAGGGCAGTTTTGTGCTCTAGGCATACTGGAGAAAGTCAGGCTACACAGACTTCCACATAGGAAAATACCTGGGGGGTGCGTAAAGCCCACTCTAGAGCTTCATTCTCTGCTGTCTCAAAGAGGGTGGTCTATGAAAACCCAGTCTTTTTATTAATGGACCCCACCTGCCCCACTGCCAATCTCCCTCTGACCTGAATTAACCCCTTCCCTGCTCTCTACTTGTATAAAGCTTCTACTCACCATTAGAGGGAGTAAGGGCTAGATCTAGAATTAGAACTCAGGAATTCCTGCTTCCATGTTCAGAGCAGCATCTTGCACTGCTCTCAGCATCAGAAAAATGAGGTGCATTGTCAGGCTTTACAAAAAACCACTCTTGTATTGCATTCGCACAACTCCACCACAGCAAAATGTTGTTGCATTCAAATTTTGTGGTGCAATAGACATTGCTCGTGTGCTGTTTTTTTGAGTGTAAAAAGTAATCAAAATAAAAATAAAGTATATAATAAAATACAGAAGAGAATATCTGGATTATTAAACAAGAAAATTGGCTTTAAACATACAGCAGCTTGGGTTCCTGCACCTCCTCTAGGAGCCAGCCCAAACTGTGTTTCTGCCTTCAGTGTCAGAGTGGGGAGGCATATTTCTATATTCAGATATACCCATAGCATTTGTGTACACAAACTGTACCTGGAACTTGGTTCCTCTCTCTAATTGGCATAACCTTCCTGTAGGGGTACCTATTATATAATGAACTGGTATAAAATAGGATTATTGGTTAATATGTATGGCCCATAGATTTAAAGTCAGCTCCCTGAAAGGCAGTGAAACCATCTAATTTGGTCTCTTGGCCCTGTAAGAATTCAGTCAGCTGCCTTGCAGAACTGTTGAGGGGGATACAGAAGAAGGATACAAACAACTGCAGCAGGAGTCGCAGTATAAAGAGCACTATAGTAATCAAGCTAAAATTGTCCTAGTTAATGTATGACATATGTCCGATTCCCGCACAAACTAATTATTTCACCTCTTTTGAGGAGCTGAGGCAACAAAATGATAGAGTACTGCTTGCTGCTTGAGTCCAAACATGCTCATGGTGATAGAGAGCAAGCTGTCAGGAAGGGTCCTTCTTTGCAAACTGACGTAATGGGTTAGACCCCAGCTTACTGGAAGGTGAAAGAAAGTTACAGCACATGAATGGCCATTTTAATCCCTTTTCTCAAGACTGTAAATGCTAACTTGGACTGATCGGAGAAAATAACCATCCAAAAAATGAAGCGGAGTCATGACACGCCGAGGTGGCATTCCATCTTCTCAGAAAGGGCCCAGACTAGAGTGTCCAGTCTGTGAAAGAAATTTACTGAAACATCTCTCACGGTGAGATTTTATCTGTACTCAATTGTATTACTGTATTAGGCTTAGATTTGCGTGTTTTATTTTATTTCGCTTGGCAATTCACTTTGTTCTGTCTGTTACTACTTGGAACCACTTAAATCCTACTTTCTGTATTTAATAAAATCACCTTTTACTTATTAATTAACCCAGAGTATGTAGTAATACCTGGGGGGGGGGGGGCAAACAGCTGTGCATATCTCTCTATCAGTGTTATAGAGGGCGAATAATTTATGAGTTTGCCCTTTATAAGCCTTATACAGGGTAAAATGGATTTATTTGGGGTTTAGACCCCATTGGGAGTTGGGCATCTGAGTGCTAAAGACAGGAACACCTCTGTAAACTGCTTTCAGTTAACTCTGCAGCTTTGTGGCACGTGGTTCAGACCCTGGGTCTGTATTGGAGCAGACGGGAGTGTCTGGCTCAGCAAGACAGGGTGCTGGAGTCCTGAGCTGGCAGGGAAGGCAGGGGCAGAAGTAGTCTTGGCACATCATTTGGCAGTTTCCAAGGGGGTTTCTGTGATCCAACCCATCACAGCTGTAGCTCTCATTTTCTACCACCACAGAGAAGTTTGCCAGCCCAGCTTCACTACTACAGACTCTGGCCAAGCTGTAAGTGCAAGTGCCCTGGAAATCAAAGGCCCGTCCGTCAAAGGTCAGATAGTGAGGGTCACCAGATGCTACACATTTGCCAAAGCATGTGGCGTGGCAGCCTAGGATTCCATTCTCCACCCTGCACTGCACATTGGCTCCGCAGGAGGCCTCCTGGCACTCAACGACCCCGCTGTGTTTGCACCGGCACCGTTCCTGGCAGGAGGCGCTGGGGTAGAACTCCTCTCCCTTCCTGTAGTACCTGCCCTGGTGCACACAGACATACTGCACGACGGGGACACACCAGTCTCTGCTCAGGAGGAACCCGGCGTCACAGAAACAACCTTCGGCACAGGGGGCGTCACAGCCATCAGGCCCCTAAAGGCTGTGGCAGGTGGCAGGGCAGCCGCTCCCACAGAGCTCGTAGTGTGAGTTACTGGGGCAGCTGGCACCTGCAGGAGAAGATCAGAGGGAACGTGCAGATGGGGGTGAGAGAAAGCTTCTTAAATTAAGGCACCACCGGAAGAGAAGGTGCAGGTATCACTTACAATAGTGTTGTTCGGGGGAATTGGGAGCCAAAACTCCTGGGTTCTAGTCATGGTTCAGGGAGGGACGTGGGGTCTACTGGGTTAGAGCAGGCAGGGCTGGGAGCCAGGATCTAGCCAATCAGAGCTGGAGGGCTTGCAATCAGGTTTCCTGGGTTGTACTGCCAGCTCTGGGAAGGGATTAGGATCTAGTTGCTTAGTCACAGAAGGGCTGGGAGTCAGGACTCTGGGGTTTTCTTTCTGACTCTTGGAGGGACATTTGGTCTAGTGGTTAGAGCTGCAGACAAGGGGACGTGTTCCAAGTTGAAACCCAAATTCTGGAGTGGGCAGCTGTGTATGGTTTAGTGATGGAGGACTTCGATGGCCAGGGCTGCGTGGCGCTGCAGAGCTGTGGGTGCTTCAAGAAGTGGATATATTACAAGGTACCGCCCCCTGCTGGGGGTATTAACTCCTATAAGTTCACTTCCTCCACACCCTGCTCTCATCAGCCATGTTGACTCAGACCATTGTCAATTGCCAATGGCAATATAGTAACTCCTCACTTCAAGTTATCCCAGTTAATGTTGTTTCATTGTTACGTTGCTGATCAATTAGGGAACATGCTCGTTTCAAGTTGTACAATGCTCCCGTATAACCTTTGGCAGCCACCTGCTTTGTCCACTGCTTGCAGGAAGAGCAGCTCGTTGCAGCTGGCTGGTGGGGGCTTGGAACCAGGGTGGACCGGCAGCCCCCCTATCAGCTCCCCGTTCCCTTAAGTTCCCTGTGTAGCAGCTTCCCAGCAGGCTACCAACTGCCGGCAGTTCAGCTGTCCCTCCCGCCACTGCCATGTGCTGCTCCTGCCCTCTGCCTTGGAGCTGCTCCTGGGAGCCTCCTGCTTGCTGTGCAGGGGAGTGGGAAGGAGGGGAGCTAATGTCAGGGTGTCTCCCTCCCCCCTACTCTTGCACCCCGGTTACCCCTTCTGCATATAGAGCAGGGTGGGGACAGGACCGGGCTCAGGATGGAGAGAGCTTGCTAACCGCAGCTGCTGTCTCAACTTCCTGATTTTTGTACTTAGAGTGGGGTCAGCATACTTAAGAGGGGCTATGCACATCTCTCTCTCTCTCCCACTCACACAGGGTGTGTGTCTCGGTCTCTGTCTGCCACGCTGTCTCCCCTCCCTCTATTCGTGCTGCCTTGTAGAGTGTGGGGCTACGTTAACAACAACGTGTTAACCCTTGAGGGCTCAGCCGAATGCTAGTTAATCATTTAGCAGTAAGGTATTCCCCAGGAAATATCCCACCCTCTTCCACCCTTTAACTTCACCACCTCAACCAAGCTTCATAATCATCATTGCTGTGTACAGTATTAAATTGTTTCTTTAAAACTTATACTCTGTGTGTGTGTATATAGATAGATAGATAAAATATAGTTTTTTGTCTGGTGAAAAAAATTTCCCTGGAACCTAACCCCCCCATTTACATTAATTCTTATGGGGAAATTGGATTTGCTTAACATCGTTTTCTAAGTATAACATTATGGTGGAGAATTGTGAAAGGGGGAATATTGGCATATGTTGTGGTTATTGTGAAAACTGGCGTGCACACCGCCAGCTCTAGAAGGCTTGGCACTTCTATTTTGCCAACCAGGCAAACTCTGAAGGATATAGGAGTTTGTCCACCTCCTGGCCTTGAAGGATATATATATATAGGTAGAGGTAAAATATACATGTAAAAATTACTATATGCAAATTACCTAACTGATAGAGGAAGGAGAGAACTGCCCATAATTGGCAGCACAAAGGAGCCACAGATAAAGGACATATCTGGTCAGCAAACAAACTACCTGAAACCAAAAGACTCAAATTATGACCCTCCAGAGGAAGGTGGAAGGAGTCAAACCTAAGAATAAGAGGGGGACAGGTTAACCCTAAATAGAAAAATGCAGTATGCAGTGCTGAAATCTGAAGACAAATACAAAAGTGTTCTGCTTATATACATGACACCCCTACCTTTTAATTCACCAAAAGCCCAAGGATATAATTCATGGTATAACAAGATACTTTTAATAGATTTGATGTTAATATTAAACATTGGGATAAATGTAATGTTAATAAGTACCCCTTTAAGGTCATAGGGTAATGATGCTTCTCAACTATTACCTGTGAATAAATGTAAAGCTTAGCACAGCAGAAAAACCATTATCAACTTGGTCTTCTGGATAAGAAGGGAAACTGAGGTACACCACCTCCTGAATTTAATGACTGAACAGTGGGATAATTTCCCCTAAACCCTTAAAAGGTAAAAGACATTGAAACCTGGCCTGCCTATAGAACAAAAACACAGGAAAATATGGGGGTAATTCCTCTGTTTTGCCTGAAATCAGCAAGGCTATTTGTAAAAGAAAGGGATATTTTAAGCAATAATCTGCCACCCCAAAAGGGGTAGAAACATGGTGTTTTTGTCTTTCAGAAAATCACAAAAAGCTGGTACCAACTGAAGAGCAACCCAGAATACCATGGATCTACTGTCGTAACAAAACTTGTGTTTTGTGTTGTGTTGTTTGTCTTGTTGCTAGCATTGTTATGTATTGAAAAATGCTTTTAATGCAGTAGTTTAACTATATTTTCAGAAGCCAATGTTGCAGAAGGGTGGAGGTCAAGGAATGCCAGTCTGTTAACAGGGAAACATCCTCAGGTAGCAGACACAATATTAGGAGGGATTGGTTTTGGAGTAGGAATTATGAATACTGAACCTGGAGGTAATTAAGAATAAATTAAGCTCTCTGTCCCAGCTACAGGACAGCCTGATACAGAAACAAATACATGCTAATGTGGATCTAGTCCAAATAAGTCTGGGTAATTTGAAAGCTAGATGGAATATGTGGCTCAATGCCATCACCTGGCTGCTGTATAGGAAACAGATGGAAATTGAAAACCATACTGCTATAGCCATGGGATGTACTGAAATGCAGATACTTGCTTTGTCCACCTTGGATCACGAAATGTTTTGGGTAATAGCGGGAAACACTAAGGTTTTAATACACTTCTAAAGCAAAGAAAAAGATCATTGATACTTATCAATATGAATGGATGCAGTATGTTTCTAGCATGGTAAGGCCAGACCTTTTAATTAGAGAAATTGTTGGTAAAATTGCACCCCAACAGTCTCTGGAAGCAAGGATATGGAAAGTTAGTCCACTCCCCATATTGCACATGGGATCTTTCTTGCTACCCCGGATCTCGAGCCAGTGGGCTGGGGAGGGAGGGAAGCTATTGGACACCAGAGGTTGAACCGAATGGACTCCTCAAAAGTGGGTATGTTTGTCCTTACCTATTGCCCCAGAGCCCTGTACCAAAGATATATCGCTGGGATCGTGTATGTGGGATAAATTGGATAATGAGACCAAGGTACTGTATAATGGGCAATGTGTATGTGTGAATTCTTGGGAAGAGGTCTTTTGGGAGATGAATGTAAATGCAATGTAAGTACTGTGTTTACCAATTATCACACTTACTATCTACCACAGCCAGAAAAATGTCATCTTACTGTGAGCACTAATGGCTCCTCTGGGAGGGGGAGGGGACGGAGCGGCTGCGTTGGTTGGAGCCGTTAGGGAGCAGCTCCGGCAGGGGAGGGAGCCAGATTAGATTAGATTAGAGAAAGGGAGAGACTCAATATATTGTTAGGAGGATGGATTAGATGGATAGGGAGATTAAACAGATTTAATAGATGGGTAGATCAATTAGATGGATTGGGTGATTAAATAGATTAAGTGGAGGATACGTGGCTAAAATGGATGGAGAGATTAAATGGATGTAATAGATGGATAGGTTTGTATTGGCAATTGTAATCAGTCACCCTGAAGAAAAAACGGTGGGATTTTTTTATGACTAAAAAAATTTCCCAAATTGAAAATTTTTTGGTTTTGGAATCAATAAAATTTCATTTTCAAAAACTACTTAACCTGCAAATGGGAAACTGAAACATAGTTTAAAAATGTTTTTTTAAAAGGAAAATAAAAAACGAACAGAATGAAAATGAATTCAAAATTCACCATTTGGGGTTTGTTTTCAATCAGCTCTACCTGTAAAGTTCTTTAGAGGGGCGGGGTTCTGCAGGGCTACTTCCAAGACTGCGTGTACGACTATTGCTTCTTCAAAGGCCAACAAGCCGTGATATGCCAGCTTATCACCAGCTATACTGCAGCCTGCCAGGCCACCGGGGTCACTATATATGCCTGGAGGACCAACTCCTTCTGCAGTAAGTGGAAGCAGCTTGGGACCGCCTTCTGGGATGAAAGTTAATGTACGAGGGAAAGAAAACAGGGTCTTTGCTCAAGGGAAAGCCAAGTTGGTTGGTGTTCAGGGAAGGGGATACGAGATGTTTCTCCCCTAGGGGGTGCAGGCTTTGATCCAGCCCCAGGGTAGGGGGACTGGCCAGGTCAGGGTGGGCATGGGAGAGGATATGGGGCTTTTCCCCTCTAGGGGGCACCAATTCTGATCTGATCCCAAGACAGGGGAACTGACTGGCTCAGGAGCAGGGAATTGGAATTCAGGGCCTGTCCCCTGGAGGGTGCAAATTCCAATCCAGGCCCTGCCTAGGGGTAGAAGTTGACTCAGTGTGGGTTGTCCAGGGATATGGGGCCTGTATTTCATGAGTGTGTGGGTCTCATGCAGGTCCTTATTGTACAAATGAGCCTGTCACAGAGCTCATGCTAATATCTGGAGTTGCCAGTGTCAGAAGAGGCCAAGAGCTGAAGGGGCCATGGAGACTGAACTTTCCTCTGACAAGGGGTCCTGCAACAACATACTGGCAAGGCACAGTATGAAGGAAGCTTGCCTGGCAGCTTCCCATACTGCACCCAACAGACTCCATTCTCCAGGGCTGTCATCAGGCTCCCTTCTCCAGCCCTTACGTTGTTACATAGTTCAGAATCCAGCTAGTTTTCTTTTATGGGATGCTACCGTCTTGTTGTTTCAATGACAGGTCTCTCCTGTGCCCAAAACAGCCACCGTGAGGTCTACGCCCGGGGCTGCCAGTCGACCTGTAGCAGCCTCTATGCCCCAGTTCAGTGCTCGGCCCAGTGCTGGGACGGCTGCGTGTGTGATGAGGGCTTTGTGCTCAGTGGTGATGAGTGCATCCCTATGTCCCAATGTGGATGTGTCTACCTGGGATTTTATTATAAGGCTGGGGAGACCTTCCACCCAACGTGCCAGGAGCAGTGTGTGTGCCAGGCCAGCGGAGATGTGGTTTGTAAAGTTTTGTCCAGCCTCCCTCATGAGGAGTGCAAGCTGGTGAACCTGGCAACCCTACCTACAGCGATGGCTCATGTCTTGCAAGGCAGGGCCCGGCTTCCTGCTCCAGGCATTGTGACCTGGTGCATGGGGTAGTAGAACCACTCAGGTTTGGCCCCTCCATTAGACAAGGCAAAACCTGAGTGGTACCACTACCCCATGCACCAGGTCGCAACACCCGGAACGGGGGATGCAGAAGCTGATGTTGCAGGAAGGGTGCAGGGCAGGCTCACTCAAAAATATTTCCCCCCCTTCCCCTCTGCCCACTGGGGCCTCCCATTCACATCGGGTATTTCTGTTTTTGCACCCTTGGTTTCATGCTATCTGTGGGTGCAAGTGAACCCATCAACCCATGCTAAAGCCACCACAAATGCAAAACAAGATAAAAATCAATCATTTAAAGCACTCTGATTTAAAGCAATCCACCCTGCCTCAGATGCTGCAACCAGCTGGTATAACCTGTGCTTATCCAACACCTGGCCCAGAGACCGTAAAGGGGCCCTCAGACATTCCGTACAATGGACTCACGTACCTGTGAATTTCGAATCATAGTAGAACAGCACTATTGAACGGCCCTTTTCAAACTGCCACTCGACCCTGGGTGTTCCGCTTTGCGATACGTACGCAGTACAGGGTATATCAATTGCTGGAAAGAAACAGCAATAAGACAGCATTTGCACTGCACCCCAAAGGTAATGTCATGTAATAAGATCCTATTTGTAAACACTTGGCAGAGCTAAGCCACGAACATATTTGTTTTAAAATGGACTGGGAGCCAGATTTTCATTTATACCCAGGACCAATTACAACGTAGTGTGAAGGGATCATCCTTCCTGAATCCCAAGGGCTGGAAAAAATGCCTAACAGTGAGAGGCTTAGAGAGCTGTTTAGTTCATTGAAAAGAAGATTGCCAGCTAACATGATTATGGCATACAAGTACGTTCTCGGAGGGGAAAAAATACACTAAAGGGCTCTTGGGTACAGAAAGGCAGAAGAACCACCAATGGCTGGAAAAAGCCAGACCTGTTCACAATATTGTATTGTTTTTAAAAGAGTGATTAACCATTGGAACCATCCAGGGAAGCGATGGATTCCTCAACTCTTGATGCCTTCAAATCCGGCCTGGCTGCCTTGCTGGAAGAGATGCCAAACAAGTGATTGGGCTCAATATAAGGGTAAGTGGGTGAAATTATCTGGTCTGTGTGATGCAGGAGGTCAGACTAGATGATCTAATGGTCCCTTCTGGCCGTAGAAATCTACCATTTCTTGAGGGCTACCATCTTAAAGTCACATGGGTCTGAAAATGCAGCCTAGTGCTGACATGCAATACTAAAATCACTGGAACAAAAACATTAACGAGCTTTTTCGTTCACTTTGTGCATTTGGCAGCACTTTGGGTATAGTCCGTTTCAATGCTGCCTTGTCTGGTCAGTTTATGTGGGTCTTTCAATCAGCAAAGGGGCAGAAATTCACTTATGAAAGCTTAAAATAGGAAATTAATTGTGAAGCTGCAGAAACTAGCAGGGACAAGAATTGTATCTGAATCTACTGGGAACTCATTGAGATTTACTAGATTACAAATCAGTGTTCCTGTAAGTGTCAATCCAAAATTAACAATAAATTAGAAAACTGACATCATAGTGACAGCCCGAAGGAGAGTGGAGCTACATTTCGCTCCTTCTTGAATGCCTGGGAGACTAGAGATGGAGTTATCACGGGCAACTGACATTTAAAAAAAAAAAAAAAAAAACAAAAACCCAGGGGTAAAATTTTCAAGTCACTTGGGGCCAGATTTTCAAAGGTATTTAGGTACCTAAAGATGCAGGGAGGCACCTATTGGGATTTGTAAAAGTGAAAGCAATGGGAGTTATATTTCTAGCCCACCTAGGTGCTTTTGAACACCCACTAGGCACCTATCAATAAGCACCTAAATACATTTGACAATCTGGCCGCTTAGGCACTTGTTTGAAAGTTTTACCCTAGATTTAGTAGTTCAACTTGCCAGAGGCCATTCCCGATTCTGTACTAATTCAGTCATCTTGTTAGGGCTCAGTCATTATCTCCACCCTGAACCTCATCTTTATGCTCTGATACAACAGCTATTAAGCCCCAAACTTTCAACTACATTTCATCTGAGACATGGACACTGGAATCTCTGGAACAAGAAGTACTTGAATTTCAAAGATTCAATACTCACCAAAACTACTATAGTATTGCTTTGAGTGCAGAAAGACTCCAAGTGTATTTACTACTGGAGGGAACAGTTTCTTACCCTACAGTAGCTGTGATTCTTCGAGATTTAGTCAGTGTGGATCCCACAGAAGGTGCACATGTGTCTCATGTGCACGAGTTCAGATATTTTGAATAGCAGTATCTGTTCAGGGCTGTAGTAGACAGAGAGAGCCTGGAGCACTGGGCCTGGTGCAAGATCTGTGTCCTGACCCAGAGGCTGTGAACCAAAGTCAGGCCGTGTATTAAAGCAGATGCTTGTAAGTTCACTATTCAGTACGTGAACTTGTCAAAGTTGTTGCTAGTGTACTAGGCACTAGATATTTATGTAAATATATTCCAGCTAGTACAGATAAACCATCTGATCTTGTACTAGATTGGGGTGTGACAGAATTATGAATAGGGATATTTTCTCCAAGACATCAGGAACAAGGGGAGGTAAAAAACAGAGGTCATGGAACATAAGGTGGTACGTAAGTTATTTATCTCAGCCTACAAATGTCGGGGTACCTCGCCTTAACACTTTGTGTGGCCTGGGGGATAGCAGAGACTGCTGCTGCTGACCAGGCACTCATGTGTTAGTGTACCTGTAACCACAGAGCTAGGGCACTAGGACTGTGCCCTGAGGGCAATAAACCTGGCCGAGTGCCTTTGTCACCTTACCATGCCAGTGGTCATTCTTTATGAAAAACATCGAGGTCCGCTGAATGAGCATTATCTGCTGTTAGTACTGGTAACACTGAAGCTCCAAGGACTGAAGCACTGAGCAGCCTGAAGAACGTTACCAAGGCAACGACATTTCAGCCTTCGACATCATTTAACAAGGGCCACGCATGACCTTCAGCTTCCTCACAACTCAAAGCCCTCTCGCGGTCCCTTCCAGTCCTAGAATCTATGAATTAGCTGATGACTCCGAAACTGGCAATGGAAGGTGGCTCGTGGGATCCGCCCTGACTGCAACATCTCGAAGAACCACAGTTACTGCAGAGTAAGGAACCAGACTGTTTTCTAAAAGTATCTGTCGGTGTCGATTCCACTGTAGGTGACTGGCCATCAGTGTCCCCTCTGGATAGTGGGAACGAAGAGAGCCAACTGCATCAGTCAAATAGGGATTGTAATACTGCTCTCCCAAACTTTACATCTGCCCTGGCAGCTAAGTCCAATGCATAATTCTTGACAAAAGCCAGTGTTCTGTATCAGGATCTCCTAGACTTGTCTAAGACAGTCCATCTGTGTCATTCACCCAGCCAACATCCGGGCAGTCAGGTGCAGGGACTTCACGTCTGGACAGAGTATCTGGCCAGGATGCTGGGAGATCAGGTCTGGACAGGACTGGTGGCTGAATGGACACTGGCAAAAGGTCCATTGGCCAAAACTGCCTGGGCCAGTTGGGAGCTACACGAATGATTGTGGCTTTGTCTCTTGATTTTGGAAATCATGCCGAGACCAGGGGAATCAGAGGAAAGGCAAACAGGATACCTGGACTCGATTGCAGAAGAACAGTGTTGGGAAATATTGCCAGGCTCCTGCCCACTTTAGAACAGAAATGCTGACTCTTGGTGTTTTCCTGGGTGACAAACAGGTCTATCACAGGAGTTCCCCAATGGTGGAATCTTGGCGCAATCATGGATCTCTGCAGGGACCACTCCCGACTAGCTATGGATTTTCTGCTCAGCAAGCCCACCAGGTTGTTGCCTACTCCTGGGAGATGGAGAGCCATTGGGGTTATCCTGTGTCGGCGGCACCGTGTCCAGAGCTTGAAGGCATCCCCATAGGGGAGACACGTGTGCACCTCTTTGCTTGATGATGTAGTGTGTCGCAGGTCTGGTCAGTCAGGATGTGCATGGTGGAGTTCGGGAGAGCAGGTAGGAAGGTTGCACAACCTTCTTGTTTATCAGGTGTTTTACTGGGGAAAAAGACCAACTTGAGCCTGAGCTAGAGCAGCCGCAGGTGAAACCTGGCAAGCGATGTCATGTATGTGTACGTTAACATATGTCCCCACAGCTCCAGACACATCCGCATTGTCACAGTCTGGTTTGATTCTATCCCAAGTACTAAAGACTACCCCTGTCTCCAGGAAGGCTCACTCTGACTGATCCAGAGTCAGTCAAGGCTCCTGGGAACTCTATTGCCTGTGGTGAGATAAGAGATTTTTTCCCCTAGCTCATCAGGAGGCCCAGCTGAGAGAATAGGGATAGTGTGTAGTCCAGGCTTTCCGCCATTTCCTCCTGGGATCTGCCCCCATCATCCAGCCGTCGAGCTGAGGGTAGAGGTGAATGAGCTGTTGCTACCGCGAGGCACTTTGTGAAGACTCGTGCCACGGAGAGTCTAAAGGGCAGAACGTTGCCCTGATAATGATGGGGCCCCCACTGTGAGCCCTAGGTGCTTCCTGTGAGCTGGATGGATAGCGACGTGGAAGTACATGTCATGTCAGCAGAGAGCCACCAACCAGCCTTGAGCCTCAAGAGATGGGATGATGGAGGCAAATGTCACCATCCTGAATAGGATACAGTGTTGTATATGTCCAATCTTCTCATGTCTAGGATGAAGCTTGGATAGGACGAAAACTCCTTTCTTCTTCAGAAGAAGAAAGAACAGGAGTATAATCCTCTTCCCCAGTACTCCATAGGTACCTACATGCCATAGAAGAGATGAAGCAACTAGTACACTTCTGTTTGTAATAGGTTCTCATGACAAGGATCCCTGAAGAAGGATAGGGCAGGGGGTAATGCGTGGAAATGGATAGGGGAGCCATGGACAATTTCTAATGTCCATTTATTGGCTCGGATGGCTGCCCAGGCCCAGTGGAAAGGCAGTTCCTGAAGGTGGACGCAGGCTCCACACTGACTCCAATGCAACTCCCAATGCTCCTGTCAAATCTGCTGCCTCAGAGGGAGTCTGGTGCACAGAGGTGATGGGTGTCCCCAGGAGTATCTGAGATTCTCTTTGTGGGTAACTCTGGCTGTCAATCCCACTAGTAGGATGGTGTCCTCTGCCTCTGCTTGGGCTGCTACTTGTAAGGGTTCCTTTAGGTGTGTAAATCCCTAAGAATCACAGAGCTTTCCTTGAGGGACTGGAATACTTCGTTTGTTTTCTGCCTGAAGAGCTCCATCCCATTAAAGGGCAGGCCATCTATTGTGGCCTGTACCCACGAGGCTGTCTCAGTGACGACCGTGGCCATACCAGATGCGTTCTTGGCCGCCTGTAGGAATGCTCTCACGACCATCTGGCCTTCCTTGATTAGTTCTTTGAACTCTTCCTTGTTATCTTGAGGGATCTTGGATAGGAAGGGAGTGACCCTCTCCCAATTGAGATAGATGTATTTGGTGAACAGAGCCTGGTATTTGCCAGCTGGAGGGAGGCTGATGAGTATGCCGTATGTCCATGGAGATCCAACTTTTGGGGTCTTTGTCATTAGGCATGCCTTTCGTGGACTGTGATTTCTCCTGTGCTGAAGAAGCCAGGAACTCTGCATTTGAATGGACATAAGTGCGTTCAAAACCCTTTGGGGGCACTGGTATCTGTTCGCCACCCTTTTCAAAGTGGGAGGAAAAGTGCCCGGCATTTGCCACAGTCCTTTAGCCAGTTCCAGGAGCCCCTTGTTAATAGGAAGGGTGATTCTGGCCAGCATCATGGTGCTCAAAATAAAGACTTCTCTTGTATAAATGTAGTCCCAGTATCCAAGGTCTCTGCATGCAGAAAAGGAGGTCTTGAAAAGTTTTAAATTCAAATCAATCGCTGGGGCCGGGGCTGGTGTCACTGCCTTGTCCTTGAGTGGAGATGGGGGTCGTTGCGATCCCTCCCTTGCTTCCTGCTCTTGCGGGCCCATGTGTGGTTCTGGTGTGGGTGGCCTGGTTAACGATGCCACTGGGGAACGGGATCGCCTCCTTTCTGGAAACATGGGAGAGGGAATCTTGCTCCCAGACACAAGAGCTGATGGTCCCCAGTAAGGCTAAGGTGACGTCGTATGGGTACTAGGCTCCCCAGCCACCTCTTTTGGGTCTGTGACATTATCTGATTAAAATATGACCATGTAAACCATTGTTGCTACCACTGTTCTAGAACTGCAGCAAATCTTATACAAAGTATGACACATGGCCAGAAAGGGTTAAGCAGCTTGCAGGCTATATAATCCAAAGCCAACCTTTAGAGAGTTAGAAGAGTATGCAAATGGTAATTAGGGCCATTCCATGGTAGATAGATTTGCATTTCAAAGTTCTAGCCTATGTTGTTAGAAATTAAAGGTGATACTAATTTTATGTTTACTTATATCTGTTTACATGGCTAACATTAAACAAGTCAGTTCCTGTCTGTCACTATAGCTGAGGGGTAGGCAACCTATGGCTTGCGTGCCAAAGGCGGCACGCAAGCTGATTTTCAGTGGCACTCACGCTGTTCGGCTCTTGGCCACTGGTCTGGGGGGCTCTGCATTTTAATTTAAATTTTAAATGAAGCTTCTTAAACATTTTAAAAACTTTATTTACTTTATATATAACAATGGTTTAGTTATGTATTATAGACTTATAGAAAAAGACCTTCTAAAAATGTTAAAATGTATGACTGGCACGCGAAACCTTAAATTAGAGTGAATAAATGAAGACTCAGCACACCACTTCTGAAAGGTTGCCAACCCCTGCTATAGCTATTGATTCAGAGATCAAAAGGGGATATTAACATTTAGATGAGTCTTGGGTGAAATAATGTCACTGTCTATATGTCACTTTAAAGTTTGTGATAGACTGCCTAATGGATAAACTGCCTTATGTAAATCCATGTAGCTAATTACCTGTAATGCTTAGGAAATAGCTCCACTTCAAAGTATCCGTGATTGCCTATTGTTCACCTAAGGGCCCCGAACTGTAAAAATGCCTTGGGTCCCAATCCTTTTTTAATCTCAGATCTGCTTGATGCTTCATGCAGGGGAAGCTTAAGCCCAAGACAGACCCCAGTCCTGACTGGACCACCCTGAATATAAACATTGGACTAGAACCTATGCACAAATTCTGAAAGAACTCTTTGCAACTACAAAGCTCACCATCTCTGCTATGAATCTGAATCTCAAGAACTGTACTCATGACTGTTTGGATACTGATCTTTTAACCAATACACTCTCTCTCTTTTCTTTTTTAATAGAGGTTTGTTTGGTTAATAAGAACTGGCTGTAAGCGTGTATTTGGGTAAGATCTGAAATATTCATTAACCTGGGAGGTAATGTGTCCAATCCTTTGCGATTGGTAGAACTTATTTATATGATGAATAAGATGTTCAGTAATCCTCATCATATCTGACTTGCGCCTCTGGGTGGAGGCCTAAGGCTGGGTTGCTTTAAGGAAACGGAGTTGTTGGCTTCTGGGTAACCAATGAGGTGTTATAGAACCTGTTTTGTGCTGGTTTGGTAAATCTAGGTATTGGAATATCCACCAGCTTTGGGGGTTGTCTGTCCCATTCTCTGCAGTTCACCCTAATTGAGTGACCTCAGTTGGCTCCCCCCCGGGACTCCGGTCACAGGCTTTCACTCCAAAGGAAGAGGGGGATCTCTACTCAATTTGAGCAAGGCGGAGTACATGGGTTAGGTGAGGAGGAGTATCTCTTCGAACAGCAATGCCGTCAGGCGATGTGCCATTGGGGCTGGTTCCATTAGTCTCTTCAGCACAGGGAAGATGTCTGGAGGTGATCCAGATTACTCCAGGGCAGACACCTGTGCCAAGACTGGTGCTGGGTCCCTCATTCCCTGTGCCATTCACAGCCTATGTAGACAATTCAGATGCTTGGTCCTTTGAACCGATGTTTTGTTTCCTCCTTCTGGGACCTTCCTTCACGTTTGGTGTTACATATGGGCTCTGTCCAGTCCCACGAGTGCGTCTCATCTTTATGTACAGGCACGGATGCCAGCTTTACTGCCTGGGAAGCCTGCGCCAGAGTGACCGATGCGGACACCAGGGCCATCCGTGCCAAGAGCCTCAGTACCGCGGCTTTCGGTACAGAGGCCTTTGCCAATATTGAAGTGGTTGGCATCAAAGTCACTTGTGCCAGCTCTGCCGATATTCTCTTCGCCTTCTGTCCAGCGCTCAATCCTGGAGCATGACCTATGCTCAAGAGAGCGCTGGCCGATACCGGCTTAACTAGCCTGACACTGGTAATGGCCGTCACTTCTGTGTCTGAAGTGACCCACGTGGACTGCTCCAGCATACGCCGCCTGAGCAGAGCGTCCCTGGATTTGCGGGTCCTGGATGAAATGGACTTGCCCACAAAGCACTGATCCGGGAGGTGGCTCTCCCATAGGCAGAAGCTGCCTTGACTGTGTCCATCCTTGACAGGCATGAGTCCATCACAGGATAGGCAGATTTTGAAGTCCACCTTGAGACGTGGCAGCTTGCATGAGGTATGAGGGGGTCCTCACTTTTTTTTTTTTTTAAATGTCCACATGAAAGGAGTGTGAAGATGAAGATTTTTTCACAAATCTGATTTAAAAAAATAACGTGTTCAGTTAGGGGAAACAGTGGGCCAGGCGCTCGCTCGGTCCCGTCTTGCTGCCATGGGCATCAAAGGGAAGTGAGGGAGGATTGCGTCTGCTCTGCCTTTTACGCCCTTAAACAGGAGCACGAAGGGGGTGAGAAGGAGGGGGGGAGAAGATAAGTGGCTCCAACAAGCTCAGCTATTCAAAAGAAACCGAACTCATGCCCACGAGACGCACGTGCAACTGCAGTGGAATCCACACGGACACCAAGTCGAAGAAGAGCTGACCTTCCATCATCTTAGGAACAAGCGGTCATGACTAGATCACATTCAATACGTGCAAAGAGAATCACATCTAAACCAGTAAAATAAATAAAATATATATATATGAGAGAGAGAGACAGACACACACCGCTTGTGCTTTACAAGGGACCGTTTCACAAAGCTGAAAACAACTGAACCAAACCAGCTGGCAGGAACCAACCCAGTCTTTGCAGTTTGTGAGCTCCGAGCCATCAGTGCTCCTAAAGATCACTACACTGACTTCTGCTGGAAGGAAGCAGGGCCACAGTAGCAGTTTGTCAGGGTGAGCGCTTGAGCACAGACACTACAGCGAGGGAGGGATTCTCGTGTCACTGTAGTTAACCCACCTCCCCGAGAGGCAGTCGCTAGCTCAACGGAATAATTCTTCATTCACCTAGTGCTCTACACCGGGGCTTAGGTTGGCATAGCTGTCTCTCCGGGGGGTGGATTTTTCATACCCCTGAGAGCTGTTGCTATGCCAATGTAAGTTTTCAGTGTAGACCAACCCTCAGCCAGAGATCATTCCCCAGCTGGGAAAGGCCAGTGGGTGGAACTACACCTTGACTGCACAGGCAGCAATCAACAACTTCTCCAGCACTGGCAATTTTTAAATCAATCGTTTTTTCAGAAGATCTGCTCTAGTTCAAACAGGAATGAATTCAAGGAAGACCTATGCCGTGTGTTATCAAGGAGGTCTGACTAGATCATGGTGACCCTTCCGGCCTTTGAATATATAATTTAGCACTCTGCACTTACGGTCATTCTCAGGCACTTGAATGGTTTGTGTGTCCATCACCTGGGCTGATATCAAGGACCCTATGGGAAGGAGAAAAAAACGATTAGGAGAGAGGTTTGTTTAGAAACCACAGAACCCAAGTGATCCCAGAGACAGCAGAACAGCTGCCAAGCTCAACCCCACAGAGATTCATCTCTCCTATGAAGGATCAACACCTTAAGAACATTCTTTTCTACCTCATTTTCTTGGAGAACTCTTAGCCTTACAGTAGTTGCCAAGGGTCTGCACCCCATTACAGGAAAGGGGTTTTAGTCAGACTGCTTCAAGCTTTGCTTTCTGGTTGGTTTTTGTTAAGACAAAGTCAAATGTTTGTATTCGGTAAGGCCTTACGACGCTGAACAAGGATCACTAGGACAACTAGGCTACACACTGCACGCGTACAGACTAGTCCCTGCCCCAAAGCGCTTGCAATCTAAAAAGAACAGGAGTACTTGTGGCACCTTAGAGACTAACAAATTTATTAGAGCATAAGCTTTCGTGAGCTACGAAGAAGTGGGCTGTAGCCCACGATAGCTTATGCTCTAATAAATTTGTTAGTCTCTAAGGTGCCACAAGTACTCCTGTTCTTTTTGCGGATACAGACTAACACGGCTGCTACTCTGAAACCTTACAATCTAAAGATACAGATTTCTTCCCCGCTTCCTCTTTAAACAATTGCCCCCCAAATCGCATCCCCAGTCTCAGCAGCACTCCTCCTCCCCACACAAAACCACTCAGCTTATCTCTGATCCACCGAGAAAGAGCCAAAACTGACTGAAGTGTGCACAGGCTGGTTCCTCTTCCCCAGACAGCTTTGCACTTTGCCATCGGACCAGTCATTTTTGCTTATGCCATCACAGTTTCTAGCGCTGTTTCAGAACTTTTATAGCACCTATTGCCCTTGACATGAGTGCAATTTTAGATCTATAAATACAGCGTGATTGCCATTGGGGCTGGAAGCCACAATGCCCTAGTCTTGCCAGGACCACCACCAAACACGCAGACAATTTTATATTACACTCTGAGAGCCCTGAGGTTCTGGCTCCGACGAACAGCAAGTTTCAAATGGGATGGGGACCTCCACTGGGAAAACTCCGTGCTGGTTCTAGGCCAGAAAACAAAAGCGACCACACACGGCTAGGACGGGCTAGGACGGGGAATCTTTCCGGGAGCTGGGTCCCTGACAATTTAGAGGTTTAAAGATTCTCACCAATACTCTGAATTGTACCTGTGCCCCAAAAGGGAGCTGGTGCACTGCTCTGAACGTAGTTCTGGGCAGCAGCATGTTCCCCAACTGGAGTTTCTGGGTGAAATCCAAGAGCAGTCCTACACTGAGCTCCCTCCAGCCAGGAGAGGCCAAGGGCACAGACGCGATAAATCGACCCCCGAGCGCTCTCCCGTCAACTCCTGTACTCCACCGGCGTGAGAGGCACATGCGGAGTCGACGGCGGAGCGGCAGCAGTCGACTCACCACAGTGAAGACACCACGGTGAGTAGATCTAAGTACGTCGACTTCAGCTACGTTATTCCTAGCAGAACCGCTGGCACTTCCTGTTGCTCTGCGGCGCGAACAGGTCTATGTGGGGCGAGCCCCCCCTCTGGAAAATCGAGTGTGCGATGTGCAGCCTGAGGGACCATTCGTGATCGTGAAACCAGCGGGGAGGAGATCAGGAAATAGCAGGAGTAGAACCCCTTGCCCCTGAACTCCTGAGGAACCTCCTCTATTGCCCCTAGAGCGAGGAGCGATTGCACCTCCTGCAAGAGGAGTGCTTGTGAGAAGGGTCCCTGAAAAGGGACAGGGATGGGAGGGAACAGAATATCCCACCCCTACCGTGCTGAGGACCCAACGAGAGTCGATTCACAAATTCTGAAAGAACTCTTTGCAACTACAAAGCTCACCATCTCTGCTCCGTGGAGCGGAATGGGCTGGAATGGGAGAAAGAGCTAAAACTGAGAGAGCTGGAGGATCGTGAACACCAGAGGCAGCATGAACGGGAGGAGAATGAGAGACAAAGACAGCATGAAGAGAGACAAAGGCAGCATGAATGGGAGGAGAAAGAGAAACTGAGGCAGCATGAAGAGAGAGAGAGGCATCGTGAACGGGAGGAGAATGAGAGACAGCGTCAGCAGGAACTGGAACTGGCGAGGCTGAAGGGCCGCGAGCCCCCGGCTGCGGTGAGTGAGGGGGAACCCAGGACTGCACGGAGCTTTGATAAGTGCATCCTGGCCCCACGCAAGGAGGGGGAGGACATGGATGACTTCCTGGATGCCTTTGAGACGGCCTGCGAGCTGCACCAGGTTGATCCTGCAGACAAACTCCGGGTTCTCACCCCCTTACTGGACCCCAAAGCCTTGGCCTTGTACCGCCAACTGGAAGAGGCGGAAAAAGGAGACTATGAACTATTCAAAAAGGCCCTGCTACGTGAGTTTGGGCTGACTTCTGACATGTACCGGGAAAGGTTCCGGAGTCAGGATAAAACCCCTGAGATCTCATATCTGCAACTAGCCGTCCGCATGGAGGGATACGCCAGCAAGTGGGCAGATGGGGCCCAGACGAAGGAGGACCTGGTTAAACTGCTGGTACTGGAGCAACTGTATGAGCGGTGCCCATCCGACCTGAGGCTGTGGTTGAGGGACAAAAAACCAGAGAACCCGCGACATGCAGGCCGGCTGGCCGATGAGTTTGTAAAGAGCCGGTCAGGGGCTGGCAGGGAGGAGTCCCAAAGGAACAGTCCCACCACAACGCAGAGCGAGAGTCACCATGGGCCATCCCAGCGGGAAAATACGGAGAAACCTCACCAAAGGGGAAGATCCAGCGTCAGGTCCATCCAACCCACTCGAGGGAACCCCTGGGACATGGTCTGCTATCACTGTGACCAAAGAGGTCACATACGGGCCCAGTGCCCCAGGCTCAGGGACAGACTGAGCAGACCAAACCCACAGAGGGTTGACTGGGTAGAGACCCAGCCAGGCGAGAGGCAGCACTCCCAGGGAAGGGGGGCTGGCAGAGTACCACCTGCTAAGGAGGGAGGAGAGCTCCAGGCCTGCTCCTCTGCGGGGCGGGATGCTCCAGACTCAGGGTTTTTGGTTTATACGGTGGGCGCGGGGCGGTCCCTCCGGAAAGAGTACCTCGTTCCCCTGGAGGTGGATGGGAGGAAGGTCGATGGATACTGGGATACGGGCGCAGAGGTGACGCTGGCCCGGCCCGAGGTGGTGGCCCCAGATCAGGTGGTGCCCAACACCTACCTGACCCTGACGGGGGTGGGCGGGACACCAGTCAAAGTGCCCGTGGCGAGGGTACACCTGAAGTGGGGGGCCAAGGAGGGCCCCAAGGACGTGGGGGTACACCCGTATTTGCCCACTGAGGTGTTGATGGGGGGGGACCTGGAGGACTGGTCAAGCAACCCCCAGGGTGCCCTGGTTGTGACCCGCAGTCAGAGCCGGCGAGGGGCACTGCGCCCTGGCCTTGGGGAGGGTGCCTTGCCCGAGGCGCAGGACCCTAACCTGGTGGGGAGGGAACACCCAGGGACACGGCTCAGGGAGGCTGCGGCTTCAGACCCAGCCGGCGAGAGAGAGCAGGTGGCCATCCCTGTCCCAGCTGCTGAGTTCCAGGCCGAGGTGCAGAAAGATCCCTCCTTGCGGAAGATAAGGGACCTGGCCGACCTCGGTGCGGTACAGACCATGGGGAGAGGCGGCCGGAAAAGGTTCCTGTGGGAGAAGGGGTTCCTGTACCGAGAATGGGCTCCCCCAGGGAAAATGGAGTCAGGGGGGATCAGGAGGCAGCTGGTGGTACCCCAGAAGTATCGCCGCCAGCTGCTGTACCGGGCCCATGACACCCCCCTCTCAGGGCACCAGGGAACCTGGCGTACCCAGCAGAGGCTGCTACGGAGCTTTTACTGGCCTGGGGTCTTTGTTACTGTCCGGCAGTACTGCCGATCCTGTGACCCCTGTCAGAGGGGGAGGAAGGCCCGGGACAAGGGGAAAACGGCTTTAGGACCCTTGCCCAGCATAGAGGAGCCTTTCCAGAGGGTGGCCAAGGTTAAAAGGGGGGCTCTGAACCAAGAGAGCCCGAAGCACAGACCTCCAGACTGGAGCGCTGGGAGAAGACCCCAGCCCAGTTGGAACCCCAGGGGTATTGGGGGTGGGAAAAGGGCACAGGCCGCATAACCCTTCCCACATGCGAACTGCGAATGCCCTCGAGCACCCCCGACCTAAGGGGGGGCGTGAAACTGGAGGGGCCTGGTGTAATTCTCACCAAGGAATGGGAGGGATGCGGGGGCATCCATGGGAACGGGGGTAGGTTCGAACTTCCCCGGGTCACTGGCTGAAGTGACCCCGCTCAGTTCGGTCTCGAAGGGGGGAGATGTGACGAACTGGGACTGTTCTTACTGTGATCTGTAAGTGCTGACAGGGGAGTGTGGCTGGGATGGTCTGCGTTGGGGGATGGGAGAATGACCGAAGGGAAATACCTGAGCCTGTAACATGAGAACCCAGGAGGGGGCTGGGGCGAGGTGACACCTTTGCCCGGGAAACTGAACAAAGGTGGGAGGGGTCGCTGAAGGCAGAGTCTGGGGAGCTGGCTGGTGAGGTGGCTGGAGGCAGGGAGGGCTCTGACCTCTGGAGGGGGCTGGGGTGTCCGAGGACCCCAAGATGGACCTAACTGAGGGGTATCCTGTTGTCTGTGCCTGCAAGACCTGTCTCGGACTGTATTCCCGTCGTCTAAATAAACCTTCTGCTTTACTGGCTGGCTGAGAGTCATGGTGAATCGCAGGAAGCCGGGGGTGCAGGGCCCTGAGTCCCCCCTTACTCCGTGACACAGCAACAGGCTGGAAATGGGGCAAATCAAATTGCAGTCATTGATTAAAGTCAGGCCTTGGCTACACTCAGGACGCTGTGAAGCGCGAGTGTAGTCGCGCCGCCAGCGCTGCGAGAGCGTGCAGCACTGCAGGCACTGATTACACTGGCGCTTTACAACGCTGCACTCGCTGTGCTCAGGGGGGTGTTTTTTCACACCCCTGAGCGCAGCAAGTTGCAGCGCTGTACAGCGCCAGTGTAGCCAAGGCCTCAGTTAAGTAACTAGAGAGAGTGAAAACCAGTAATATGCAGCACTAATCACATGGAAAACTAAATCAGCTACATGACAAAGTAGCGGTTCTTTGAGTCAGTGAGTTTCAGCCTGAGCAGTAGTCTGAAGTCTATACAACAACCTGATGCCATTTCACAATTAAACAGATATAACACAAAGATGCACCACCGTGGCTAGGTCCAAATTATAACATATAGCACACCCTCCAAGGATGCTGTACCAAGTGGCCTTGCCCCACAGTTCCCTGAGAAAAATGTTTGTGGGAGTAAATCCATCGCTGGCTGGTCCTGCACCAATGTTTCAGAGCGTGAACCACAGACGTGGCATGTTTCAGTGTACACAAAAGCTGATATCTTACTACATTAATAGCAACCCGTCTGGCATAAGGGACTCTATTCTTTGGAAGACAAGACACAGGACCATAGATTTTTAAGTGCTGGAAGGACCAGTGTGGCCATCTAGTCTGACCTCCTGCAGAGCAAAGGCCTTAGAATTTCACCCAGCAATTCCTGTCTCAAGTCCAATAACTTGTAACTGAGCTAGAGCATATATTTTAAGACACCCAATCATGATTTAAAGATTTCAAGTGATGGAGAACCCGACAAACTTCTTGATTCACTGTCCCAGTGAGCGATATGCCCCCTCACTGTTAAAAATGTGCCCCCTTGTTTCTGGTTTAAATTTTTCAAGTTTCACTTTCTAGTCCTCAGATCTGGCATTCTGCCTTTGCCTGCTACATTAAAGAACTGCCTGTTACTCCTGAGGGCAAAATTAAAAATTCTGCACCCAAAAAAAAAAAAAAAAAAAATTCTGTGCACAATATTTTAAAGCTCTTCAAGCTTTATTGTCAATAAATAAATGCAGAGGCTCCAGCATGCAGTGGGGAGCACAGGCCACTGGTTGTACGAAGGTGGGAATCACCCTGCAGCCTCCCTACTGCCCACCCCCAGGACACGGACTCAGTGGTGAGGCTGCACTTAGGGTGACCAGATGTTCTGATTTTATGGGGACAGTCCCGATATTTGGGTTTTTTTTTTTTTAAATATGGGCTCCTACTACCTCCCACCCCCTGTCCCAATTTTTCCACACTTGCTACCTGGTCACCCTAGCTGCACCTGACCCAGCACAAGGCCTGGGCCTACTGCAGACACACCCTGGGGCCCTGCCCCTCTGCGCCAGGTGTGGGGCAGGCAGGCTCAACCAGGCAGGATCCAAGTGTGGAGGGGCTCAGTGTGGGGTGAGAGGATTCTGTGTGGGACAATCAGGGTGCAGGCTGCTCAGTGTGGGGGGATCTGAATGCACAGAGGCTCGTTGGGGGCGGGGGTTCCAGGTGCAGGGGCAATGGGACTCTGCAGGAGCTTCCAGGTGAAAGTGGTTGGGTATCGGTGGAGGGGTCTGGGTGCGAGGGTCTCAGCAGGAGGCTCTGGGTGCTGGGGGAGTGGGACTTGGTGGGGTGGGGATCTGGGTGCAGCTAGTTGGGGGGGTCAGTGGCATGGGGGTCTGGATGTGGGGGCTCAGGGGGGTGAGGCTTGTCAGGGTGGGGGGTTGAGTGCAGGGAGCTCAGTGGGGGGTGATCTGGGTGCAAGGTGGGGGTCTGGAGGCAGGGGGGCTCCAGATGCAGGCGTTGAGGTTCAGTGGGGTGGGGTTTGGGTATGGAGGGCTAGGGGGGGGTTCTGGGTGTACAGGGTGAGACATGTCAGGGGGGTCTGAGTATGGGAGGTCCAGATGCACGGGGGTTGGGCGGATGGGGGAGCAGCTTCCCGTACAGTGACCCCTCCCCCTGCAGCTGAGGAGCGATGGGGGCAGGAAGCAGGGGAGGATGCTGAGCTTCCTGCAGCTGGATCCTGCAACATGATCAGCAGGCTGCCACAGCCTTACCCTGGTCTATGTGGCAATGCTCAGGCATCGCCCATGAACCAGCAACTTTGTGGGGCATGGTGTCAGCTTTAGATACTTCCAGTAAGACTCTCCCACTTGTACAGATGCCCTCTTTGGTCAGCTTTCCTTGCAGTCTTTACCTTTCCACTGCTGTTAATTCTTCAATATACACTCTTCCCTCTGCCGTGGGGCAGGGAAAGCTTCTCCTTAGGAGCAACGTGGCAGGGGATGGCTTTGTAACTTCAGCTCAAGATCTGACTCTCTGAAGCTGCAAAATCAGGACCAGAAGTCCCAGCCAAAATTTCCAAAACAATTTCTCGGGGGGGGGGGGGGGGGAATCTATGACCCAGTCTCTGTCCTACAAAGTGTCTCAGCACTTCCTGTATTTCCTGCATCCCTGCAGAAATGGGGCGCGCTAGTGTGGTTGAGTGACAAGGAAATGCATATTGCAGCAATTGAAGTAAATGGAGGACAAATGGTCAGAACAATAGTTTGAATAACTACTTCCTCAAAGTACATACCTGCCAGGGAAACCAATTTCTCTTACAATAGGAGTACAAGGGAAAGCTTCTCCCCCACTGTTTTAAAACTTCCAAGTCTTGTCCAGTAGTACCGATTACCCATCTTTTTGCAACGAATTAGTGCAGGAGCATTTGTACCAGTCACTCAGTGCACAAGAAAGAATTGCCCAGCCACTTCAGCCAAGCCTGCTTGCTTTGTAAAGAGGTGCTGTTTACTAAGGGCTTGGCTACACTTGCAAGTTAGAGCACATTAAAGCAGCCCCAGGCACCCTAACTCATGATGCGTCCACACTGGCAAGGCACGTAGCGCACCCAGACTCCGTGGCTGGAGCGCTCCTGGTAATCCACCTCCCCGAGAAGCATAACGCTTGCTGCGCCCCGGCTGGAGTGCCGCAGCGCCAGTGTTGACGCCCTGATCAGCCTCCAGAAGTGTCCCACAATGCCTGTTCTAGCCACTCTGGTCATCACTTTGAACTCTACTGCCCTGCCCTCAGGTGACCAACCGTCAGACCCTGCCCTTTAAATTCTCTGGGAATTTTGAAAATCCCCTTCCTGTTTGCACAGCAAGGTGTGGAGTGCTCTCAACGAATCTTTCCAGGTGACCATGCCTCCACGCGCCAGGCGATCCCCAGTATGGAGCAATGGCGAGGTGCTGGACTTCAGTGTTTCGGGGGAGCAAGCTGTCCAGTCCCAGCTGCGCTCCAGCCGTAGGAATTATGATACACCTCTACCCTGATATAACGCGACCCAATATAACACGAATTCGGATACAACGCGGTAAAGCAGTGGTCCGGGGGAGCGGGGCTGCGCACTCCGGCGGCTTAAAGCAAGTTCGATATAACGCGATTTCACCTATAACATAGTAAGATTTTTTGGCTCCCGAGGACAGCGTTATATCGAGGTAGAGGTGTACCTTCGGGCAGAAATCAAGGGACATGATGGAAAGGGGACATGACCGGGACGCACTGCAGTGCAGGGTTAAAGTGAAGGAGCTGCAGAATGCGTACTGCAAAGCGCGCAAGGCAAACTACCGCTCCGGTTCTGCCCCCGCGACCTGCCGTTTCTACAAAGAGCTGGACGCGATACTTGGGGGCGACCCCACCTCCACTTTGACACTGCAGAGCCCAGTTCAACAAGGCAAGAGGAGGAGGAAAGCGGGAACGAGGGTGCTGAGGAGGAGGGAGACAGCCCAGCATCCCTAGATGCATGCAGCCAGGAGCTGTTCTCAAGCCAGGAGGAAGGTAGCCAGTCGCAGTGGACAGTGCTTGGGGAAGGACAAATGCCAAAGGTGGTGCCCTGTAAGCGGCTTTTATTTTGGGAAGGAAGTTGTTTGGTGCAGGCTCTTGGAGCGAGGAGGGTTAGGGCTGCATGCATGCCTAGATGCGGAATAGGGCGTTTATGGGGCTCTCTCACATCATGGTAATCGGCCTCAGTAATCTCTTCAGAGGTCTCATGCAGAAGTGAGATATAACTGAGTTTACAATTTCCAAAGGCAAACTGGGATTTAGGATTGCCTCTCCGCCACATCGTTTCCACCCAGGCACTAGAGGCAGCAGTGTGGTGCTCATTTCTCCAATCTGAGCTACAGAGGTTTGTTTTTATGTATGATGAACCCAGATTCACTATAAAAAAAAATTTCCCCCCAAAATCCACACCCCGGAACACCAACATCCCATAGAGCAAAAGCAGATCTAGGTAGTTATAGCTGAGCTCCTCACAACCACCAATGGATTTTAACCTCACACTGCCGTGAAGGTAGATAAGTATTATCCTCATTTTACAGATGGTGAATTGAGGCACATGGTAGATTAAGTGATTTGCCAAGGTCACACCAGAAGCCTGTGGCAGAGTAAGAAACTGACCCAAGTCTCCTGATGCCTAGTTCAGTGCCTTATCCAATAAGCTATCCTTCTACCCTGCATGAGACTAATTACTGAGATCTTTGCACTTCCAAAGGAGATTTCCCCTCCAACATTTGGGTCAGCAATCACCGTGTCACTACATCCCCCACAGATGAGAAGTTCAGGTTTATGAAAGAGTTATGCTCCCGCTGGGGATTTTAAAGGCTCAGGGAGCAAAAGGCAAGATCTCGGTCCTAACAGGATCCCATCAAGACTTAGACTAGACCACCAGTTTCTCCAGAGGTTCTTACATCCTTTTGAAACTCCCGCCCTCTGTCTGCACTATTGAGACAACCCGTGCGGATACCTCTACCATTAACAGTCAAGCATATTGCCCTTATTACTAATGTTTTAGAGATTAAATCTGTAAATACATTTTATAGGAAAACAGGAAAAATGACTACGTGCTTTTTAACCCACTTAAAGAAACACCTTAATTTGGAGCCAACTTTACATTAGTATTGATTCTTTGTGTGGACAGACTGGAGCCTTCTGCAATCTGCATTTGTTATAAGCACCTCTATCAGGAATTAGGGCCCCATTGTCCTAGGCAAGGTACAAATTTACCCAGAAGGCTCACAGTCTAAGACAAAAGATTTGACTTGGGAACAGACAGGAGGGAGGAAGAAGGGATGTTAGGTTAGTTGTAACAATGATCTTAGTACTCACGAGTGATCACTAGTCTAGTGTCATCACATGGTAGTGATAAATAGGTTTCACAAAGATAGACTAAGGCCTGGTCTACACTACGACTTTAATTCGGATTTAGCTGCCTTAATTCGAATTAACGCTTGACCCGTCCACACAACGAAGCCATTTAATTCGAATTAAAGAGCCCTTTAATTCGATTTCTGTACTCCACCCCGACGAGCGGAGTAGCGCCAAAATCGAATTTGTCAATTCGAATTAGCGTTAGTGTGGCCGCAATTCGATGTTATTGGCCTCCAGGAGCTATCCCACAGTGCACCATTGTGACCGCTCTGGCCAGCAATCTGAACTCGCATGCACTGGCCAGGTGGACAGGAAAAGACCCGGGAACATTTGAATTTCATTTCCTGTTTGCACAGCGTGGAGAGCACAGGTGACCACAGAGAGCTCATCAGCACAGGTAACCATGCAGGCTGATAATCGAAAAAGAGCACCAGCATGGACCGTACAGGAGGTACTGGATTTGATCTCTATATGGGGAGAGGATTCAGTGCTAGCTGAACTGCGTTCGAAAAGACGAAATGCCAAAACTTATGAAAAAATTTCCAAGGGCATGATGGAGAGAGGCCACAATAGGGACACAGATCAGTGCCGCGTGAAAGTCAAGGAGCTCAGACAAGCCTATCAAAAAGCAAAGGAGGCAAACGGTCGCTCCGGGTCAGAGCCGCGGACATGCCGCTTCTACGCTGAGCTAAATGCATTTCTAGGGGGGGCCGCCACCACTACCCCACCTCTGACTGTGGATTCCGAGCTGGGGATAATCTCATCAGGTACACCTGATGATTCCGTGGAAGGGGAAGAGGAGGAGGAGGAGGAGGACGAGCTGGCAGAGAGCACCCAGCTCTCCGTTCTCCCCAACAGCCAGGAACTGTTTCTCACCCTGACTGAAGTACCCTCCCAAGCCTCCCAAGCCAGCACCCAAGACCATGACCCCATGGAAGGGACCTCAGGTGAGTTTACCTTTTAAAATATAAAACATGGTTTAAAAGCAAGCATTTTTAATGATTAATTTGCCCTGAGCACTTGGGATGCATTCGCAGCCAGTACAGCTACTGGAAAAGTCTGTTAACATGTCTGGGGATGGAGCGGAAATCCTCCAGGGACATCTCCATGAAGCTCTCCTGGAGGTACTCCAAAAGCCTTGCCACAAGGTTTCTGGGCAGTGCAGCCTTATTCCGTCCTCCATGGTAGGACACTTGACCACGCCATGCTAGTAGCAAGTAATCTGGTATCATTGCCTGACACAGCCTGGCAGCGTATGGTCCCGGTGTTTGCTGGCATTCAAGCAACATCCGTTCTTTATCTTGCTGTGTAATCCTCAGGAGAGTGATATCGCTTAGGGTAACCTGGTTGAAATAAGGGAACTTAATTAAGGGGACTGAGGCGGCCGTTCCTACTGGGCTGTCTGCCTGTGGCTGAAAAGAAATCCTTCCCTGCATTTAGCCAAGTGCAAGGGGGGGGGGGGAGGATTGGCCCAGAGCTTTTCGCGTTTTGCTAGCAGGGATCTCCCTGATACCAGCCACGCGGTGAGGGGAGGGAGAAAGCAATCATCCCAGAGAATTCATGGCGGGTGGGGGTGGGGGGGTGTTAGTTTGGTTCCTGCAGGGATCTTCCCTGATACCAGCCACGCGGTGGGGGGAGGGAGAAAGCAATCATCCCAGAGAATTCATGGCGGGTGGGGGTGGGGGGGTGTTAGTTTGGTTCCTGCAGGGATCTTCCCTGATACCAGCCACGCGGTGGGGGGAGGGAGAAAGCAATCATCCCAGAGAATTCATGGCGGGTGGGGGGGGGGGTGGTGTTAGTTTGGTTCCTGCAGGGATCTTCCCTGATACCAGCCACGCGGTGGGGGGAGGGAGAAAGCAATCATCCCAGAGAATTGGATGGGGGGGGGGTGTTAACCTTCAGCAGCAGAAAACAAGCTAACAGGAAAACTGCAGCACAACGGGCTTTGCTTGGTATGTGGGAAAGCAGGGCGCAGAAGCCTAAAGACAGTGGCTTACCATGGCAGCATGCAAGGTGAATTCTGTTGCCCCGACCTGCGTCTGTGATCTCTAGCAGCAAAGCCACAGGCACTCAATATTAAGAGGCAAAATGCGACCTTGCACAGAAATCACATGTGCTATGTAATGTGAATAGTATACACCGTGAAAGAGTATAAGCATTGTTCTGAAAAATGTATCTTTTAAAAAAATTCTCTCCTTTTTTCACTCCCTCCAGCAGGTGCAAATGTTTCAAGCCTCCCTCCTCCTTCCCGAAGGCTATCCCAGATAAGGCGTCGTAAAAAAAAGACGAGAGAAGAGATGTTTTCCGAAATCATGCAATCCACCAGGAATGAAAGAGCTCATCTGAATGAGTGGAAGGAGACGGTTTGCAAGTATAGGAAAGAAGCCAGTGACCGTGAGGACAGGAGGGACCAACGTGAGGACATGAGGGACCAACGTGAGGACATGAGGGACCAACGTGAGGAGAGGAGAGACGCTCGAGATGAGAGGTGGCGGCAGGAAGATCAGAGGAGTCGGGAAGCAACGCTGGGGCTGCTGCGTGAGCAAACAGACATGCTCCGGCGTCTGGTGGAGCTTCAGGAACGGCTGCTGGAGAACCGAGTGCCGCTACAGCCCCTGTATAACCCCCCTACCTCCTCACCATGTTCCATAGCCTCCACACCCAGACGTGTAAGAACACGGGGGGGAAGGCTCCGTACACCCTCCCATTCCACCCCAGTGGACAGCCCAAGCAAAAGGCTGCCATTTTCTTAACCTTTTTTTACTGGGCTTTTCCTTCCCGCTGATCCTCCTCCCAAACCCCACTCAGGTTCTCTCCCTCTTTTTATAATCAATTAATAAAGAATAAATGATTTTTAAACAATGGTGACTTTATTTCCTTTGAAAGCAAGCTGGGGGAAGGGGGAGGGTGGGTTCCTTACAGAGAATGAGTCAATAAAGGGAGCGGGTTTTCAGGAAGGATAAACAAACATAAATTTCACACTGTAGCCTGGCCAGTCATGAAACTGGTTTTCAAAGCTTCCCTAATGCGCAGCGCTTCATCGTGTGCTCTTCTAATCGCCCTGGTGTCTGGCTGCGAGTAATCAGCAGCCAGGCGATTTGCCTCAGCCTCCCACCCTGCCATAAAGGTCTCCCCCTTGCTCTCACAGAGATTGTGAAGCACACAGCAAGCAGTAATAACAATGGGGATATTGGTTTGGCTGAGGTCTGAGCGAGTCAATAAGGATCGCCAGCGACCTTTTAAACGGCCAAATGCACATTCTACCACCATTCTGCACTTGCTCAGCCTGTAGTTGAACAACTCCTGACTCCTGTCCAGGCTGCCTGTGTATGGCTTCATGAGCCATGGCATTAAGGGGTAGGCTGGGTCCCCAAGAATAACAATTGGCATTTCAACATCCCCCACGGTTATTTTCTGGTCCGGAAAGTAAGTCCCTTGCTGCAGCCGTTTAAACAGATTGGTGTTCCTGAAGACGCGAGCGTCATGAACCCTTCCCGGCCAGCCCACATGGATGTTGGTGAAACGTCCCTTGTGATCCACAAGTGCTTGCAGCACCATTGAGAAGTACCCCTTGCGGTTTATGTACTGGGTACCCTGGTGCTCCGGTGCCAAGATAGGAATATGGGTTCCATCTATTGCCCCACCACAGTTAGGGAATCCCATTGCAGCAAAGCCATCCACTATGACCTGCACATTTCCCAGAGTCACTACCTTTCGTAGCAGCACCTCCGTGATTGCTTTGGCTACTTGCATCACAGCAGCCCCCACAGTAGATTTGCCCACTCCAAATTGATTCCCGACTGACCGGTAGCTGTCTGGCGTTGCAAGCTTCCACAGGGCTATCGCCACTCGCTTCTCAACTGTGAGGGCTGCTCTCATCTTGGTATTCTGGCGCTTCAGGGCAGGGGAAAGCAAGTCACAAAGTTCCATGAAAGTGCCCTTACGCATGCGAAAGTTTCTCAGCCACTGGGAATCGTCCCACACCTGCAACACTATGCGGTCCCACCAGTCTGTGCTTGTTTCCCGGGCCCAGAATCGGCGTTCAAAGCCTATAACCTGGCCCATTAACATCATAATCTCCAAAGCACCGGGGCCCGCGGTCTCAGAGAATTCTGTGTCCGTGTCCATGTCCTCATCACGCTGGTCGCTGCGCTGCAATCGCCGCCTCCTCCTCCTCCTCGCCTCTTTTTTCTGGTCCTGTGTCAGCATAAACTCCACGAGAAAGCGGGAGGTGTTTATAATGTTCGAGACTGCGTTCTGGAGCACAACGGGATCCATGCTTGATGCAGAATGGAGTCTGCAGAGTTCACTCAGGAAAAAAGGCGCGAAATGGTTGTCTGCCGTTGCTTTCAGGGAGGGAGGGGGAGGCTGTACCCAGAACTACCTGCGACAATGTTTTTTGCCCCATCATGCACTGGGGTCTCAACCCAGAATTCCAAGGGGGGTGGAGACTGCGGGAACTATGGGATAGCTATGTAAAAGCTACCCACAATGCAACGCTCTGGAAATCGATGCTACTATGGTAGCTTGGACGCAAACCACCGAATTAATGGTGCCTAGTGTGGCCGAATACATTCGAATTTATAAAATCGGTTTCCTAAATTCGAATTATATAAATTCGAATTAATCCTGTAGTGTAGACATACTAAGGATGGATTTAAAAGACATAAGGCAGTGTCTGCAAATTTAGATGAGGATTTCTTCTCACGAGTAATGGGAAAAGCAGACATGCAGGTTTATTACTAACCCATTAACACTAGCATGTAATTAATGCAGAGGAGGAGCCAGTGCTCATACATCATAAGAATGTCATTAAACCTGCATCATGTGCAAAGGAGACAAACCCCCATGATTTAATCAAGATGGATGGTTAAAAGGAACTGGGAGGTTTTGGAACACAGAAGTGGTCAATTTGTCTGACTTCATCAAGACGACCACCTGGAAGTAAAAAAGGGGGGCAAAAGCCAAACCCTGATTGCAGGAGCTACACATGCATTCAAAGTCAAATTTACACACATGTAACATGCATTACTTAAGACTGAAAAGCAAGATTTTTTTTAATGGAAAGAGAGGCTACCTTAAAAAGGATGTTGGCAGGTCAGCTTTGACCCAGAAATTAAACAAGCACAAATGGTTTGTTTGTATTTCTTTAAAAAGTTTTAAAAACTAAAATCACAAATTTCCATTGATTTTTAGAAATTCAATGGAAACGGGCAGGGTTTAATGTTTTTTAAGTGACCAGCAAAAGGGGAAAATGTGTTTGATTGTAAAGAAGAAACAATGCACAAAAAAGGCCTGAATTGATTTGTGTTTTAATGGGTTTTGTATTTTTTTTTTTTTTTAAAAAAACATGAGAGATTAGAGCTTTTGCTGAACAAATTCACTGACTCACTAAAGAATTAACCAGATTTTGACATCAACCAGAGCTATTGAAAGGAAACTGTTTCCCATAACTTCCAGTTCATTAACTTGGTGATGTCTCATCCCTCTTCTCTGGAATGGTTGTTGATTCCCTCCATTCTTCACTTATCCACCCTTGACATTTTTCACCCCCTTCCATCTGAAGGTCCGCCCTGCCAGCTTCCCCTTCCCCCTCCCCCCATGCTCACCCCCAACATCTGCTTCCTCCACTCCTGTTCTTGCATTGTGGTGTGTTCCTGGCAAAACCGCTATGACCAGGCTAATTGCATGCACTACAAATTCATTCTCTCCTGTTCTACCATCTTCCTACATGAACCACTCTGCTACTCCATCTTAAATGAATCCCATGCCTCCAATCCCAACTGCCTTTTCACCATTTTTGGGTATGTCTACACTGCAAACTAGAGGTGTATTCTTAACTCAGGTTAGCTAACTTAGGATAAAATAGCAGTGAAAACACAGCTACACAGCATGTGTTAGCATCTGGAGTTAAAGTCTATAGGGCAAGATGAACTTGCAATGCTAACCCGAGCTAAAAGACAGGTTACTGTGTCTTCATTATTATTTAAACCCAAATTAGTGAACCTGAATTAAGAATACACTTTTTTCCCCAGCAGTGTAGCCCTCAATCCTCAAACCTTCCTCTCCTCCTGCATCTCGGCTTCTCTCTTGACACGGGATCTTATCAATTTCTTCCCAGGAAAAAACAAAAACCTGACATGACCTTCCCTCTCCCATCTGCTTGCCCTTTCTTTACCTTCCCCTCCCACCTCACAACTCTCGCCTCCTTCTCCCTGACCACAGACAGAAGTTTTTTATCTTCTTTCCTTCTCCAGCCCCTCCACTTGCCTCACTGACTCCATCCCACATGCCTCACACCCAGTCTCATACCCTCCCTTACTCTTCTCCGGCTCTTTCCTCCCACTAAAACGCCCACCCTTCTCCCTCCATTACCATACCATTGCCTCTCCCCCTTTTATCTCTAATCTTATTGAATACATGATCTACAATCCCTGGCTGGAATTCCTCTCTGCCAATTCCATCCTAGACCAGGAGCAGCACTTCAGGGGAGGGGGGAGCCTTGCAGGGCCTATAGCCACCCCAAAATTTGCCTTAGCCCTCTCTCCCCACCCCACCAGCTGCCGTTCTCCGGCCACCTAGCTCTGAAGGCAGAGCAGAGGCTGCTGGCCGGGCATCCAGCTCCAGCAGCATTGGAGAATTAAGGCCAAGCACGGGGCCTAAGACTAGCCCCCCAGCCTGTGTCCCCACTAGCTGGGAAACGATGCCCAGGGTAGGTGAAGGGCTGGAGCTCTCCATAGTGGTCTAGACTGACTCACTCCGACCTGGGCTCCTGGACCCTGCCCCCCCACAATCACTGCTATCCAAGGATTCTGCTGGCCCTGGAGCCAGGTCCCCACACCCAGGCAGCTCCTGCCAGCTGCAAGCAGCAAGTGCCCCACACTGCCCAGCTCCAGTTTCAGACCTGGCTGGAGGTCGGGCCTCACGGTGAGGGGGGGGGGGGCACAGCTCCCCAATTTTCTGTCTGGCCCACCTCTAATAGCTTGAGAACTTTCAAAATTAGTTAACACCTATTTAAAGCAAATCCTGATAGATTTGGGTGAATAGCTCTTTCTAGAAGATTCATACACCCTTTGGGGTTGAAAAGACTCTAGTTCTCTCATCCTCCAGCAAGGACAGGGACCAACAAGACTTGATATTCCTAATTGTAAAGTTACAGAAAGCAAATGAAACTTTACAACATTTGGGCTGCTCTTACACATCATAAAAGCAGCACAAAGGGAACAATAGCTTTAAATAAACAAAGCTTTCCCAGCAATATTTGCAAGCCAAACATTCAAAGTGCCTGAAAACACTGGAACAATGACAGACAGGCTACCCAAAAAAATACAACTAGTTTTCATTGTTTAAGTGCAAGAAGTGAATAACCTCAATGGTGAAAACCGAACTGGATTTCTAGAGTGCTTCCATTTTCCTGAGTTTGAGGTGTTCTTGTTAATACAGGAAACGAGATTTGTTTAGCAGCATCTAGGATTTGTGACTTAACTGGGTCTCCAACCGTGAGCACTGTGAAAATAGAGCCTCCTGCAATCAGTATGGCTGCACAGGCCCCTCTGCATGCCTCGGATAAGGAATCATCAGCATTTTACAAACGGTGTTTAACTCACAAGGAAAGAAACTTCTTCCCCCATTTCAGACCAAGCAAAAATTCAGAATGAAGCATCGCTAAAATCCACCTCCACCCTCCCAGGCCTTTAATCTGCCCAGAAGGGCCCTGGCGAGGGCTTTACAGAGATTCGAACTCAAAGCACCAAATGTTTAGCACAATCCTCAAACCCCAAAGGCAATAGGGGCCAATGCAGGGTGGGGACTCAGCTGAGAAAAGGAGACTCAGCAACAAAACGAACCATCTGCGAAGCAAGGAGCGAGACCCGGGAGCAAAGGAGCCATGGGCAGCCCCAGGGTACTGGGGTCCCAACACCTCAGAGAGAGACAGACACAGCTTCATGTACCATCACCACCAGGATCATGCCAGGCAGACACACCCAGCGGGATGAAAAGTGAAGCTCCTGAACTGCCTCCTGCCCCGGCCCCCTTCCTGTACCCTCCCCCCTGCCCGCCGCACTCCCCTGGCCCCTTCCTGTACCCTCTCCCCACCCGCCTCACTGCCCCTACTCCCCCTCCTCTACCCTCCCCCCTGCCCGCCGCACTGCCCCTACACCCCCTTCCTCTACCCTCCCCCCACCCACCTCACTGCCCCTACCCCGCCTTCCTGTAACCTCCCCCCCGCCCCACTCCCTTCCTGTACCCTCCCCCCACCCGCCTCACTGCCCCTACTCCCCCTCCTCTACCCTCCCCCCGCCCCACTGCCCCTACCCGCCTCACCGCTCCTCTACCCTCCCCCCACCCACCTCACTGCCCCTACTCCCTTCCTCTACCCTCCCCCCTGCCCGCCTCACTGCCCCTGGCCCCTTCCTGTACCCTCCCCCCACCCACCTCACTGCCCCTACCCCCCCTTCCTCTACCCTCCCCCCACCCGCCTCACTGCCCCTACTCCCTTCCTCTACCCTCCCCCCTGCCCGCCGCACTGCCCCTGGCCCCTTCCTGTACCCTCCCCCCACCCGCCTCACTGCCCCTACTCCCCCTCCTCTACCCTCCCCCCTGCCCGCCACACTGCCCCTAAACCCCCTTCCTCTACCCTCCCCCCTGCCCACCTCACTGCCCCTACCCCCCCTTCCTGTACCCTCCCCCCGCCCACCTCACTGCCCCTACCCCCCCTTCCTGTACCCTCCCCCCCGCCCACCTCACTGCCCCTACCCCCCCTTCCTGTACCCTCCCCCCCGCCCACCTCACTGCCCCTACCCCCCTTCCTGTACCCTCCCCACCGCACTGCCCCTACCCCCTTCCTCTACCCTCACCCCGCCCACCTCACTGCCCCTACCCCCCCTTCCTCTACCCTCCCCCAGCCCGCCGCACTGCCCCTACCCCCTTCCTCTACCCTCCCCCCACCCACCTCACTGCCCCTACCCCCCCTTCCTCTACCCTCCCCCCTGCCCGCCACACTGCCCCTGGCCCCTTCCTGTACCCTCCCCGCGCCCGCCTCACTGCCCCTGACCCCTTCCTGTACCCTCCCCCCGCCCGCCTCACTGCCCCTACTCCCTTCCTCTACCCTCCCCCTACCCGGCGCACTGCCCCTGGCCCCTTCCTGTACCCTCCCCCCACCCGCCTCACTGCCCCTACTCCCCCTCCTCTACCCTCCCCCCTGCCCGCCGCACTGCCCCTACACCCCCTTCCTCTACCCTCCCCCCACCCACCTCACTGCCCCTACCCCGCCTTCCTGTAACCTCCCCCCCGCCCCACTCCCTTCCTGTACCCTCCCCCCACCCGCCTCACTGCCCCTACTCCCCCTCCTCTACCCTCCCCCCTGCCCGCCTCACTGCCCCTGGCCCCTTCCTGTACCCTCCCCGCGCCCGCCTCACTGCCCCTGGCCCCTTCCTGTACCCTCCCCCCACCCACCTCACTGCCCCTACCCCCCCTTCCTCTACCCTCCCCCCACCCGCCTCACTGCCCCTACTCCCTTCCTCTACCCTCCCCCCTGCCCGCCGCACTGCCCCTGGCCCCTTCCTGTACCCTCCCCCCACCCGCCTCACTGCCCCTACACCCCCTCCTCTACCCTCCCCCCTGCCCGCCTCACTGCCCCTACACCCCCTTCCTCTACCCTCCCCCCTGCCCACCTCACTGCCCCTACCCCCCCTTCCTGTACCCTCCCCCCGCCCACCTCACTGCCCCTACCCCCCCTTCCTGTACCCTCCCCCCCGCCCACCTCACTGCCCCTACCCCCCTTCCTGTACCCTCCCCCCCGCCCACCTCACTGCCCCTACCCCCCTTCCTGTACCCTCCCCCCCCGCCCACCTCACTGCCCCTACCCCCTTCCTCTACCCTCCCCCCACCCACCTCACTGCCCCTACCCCCTTCCTCTACCCTCCCCCCACCCACCTCACTGCCCCTACCCCGCCTTCCTGTAACCTCCCCCCCGCCCCACTCCCTTCCTGTACCCTCCCCCCACCCGTCTCACTGCCCCTACTCCCCCTCCTCTACCCTCCCCCCGCCCGCCTCACTGCCCCTACCCGCCTCACCGCTCCTCTACCCTCCCCCCACCCGCCTCACTGCCCCTACTCCCTTCCTCTACCCTCCCCCCTGCCCGCCTCACTGCCCCTGGCCCCTTCCTGTACCCTCCCCCCTGCCCGCCTCACTGCCCCTGGCCCCTTCCTGTACCCTCCCCCCACACACCTCACTGCCCCTACACCCCCTTCCTCTACCCTCCCCCCACCCGCCTCACTGCCCCTACTCCCTTCCTCTACCCTCCCCCCTGCCCGCCTCACTGCCCCTGGCCCCTTCCTGTACCCTCCCCCCAGCCCGCCGCACTGCCTCTACTCCCCCTCCTCTACCCTCCCCCCTGCCCGCCACACTGCCCCTAAACCCCCTTCCTCTACCCTCCCCCCTGCCCACCTCACTGCCCCTACCCCCCCTTCCTGTACCCTCCCCCCGCCCACCTCACTGCCCCTACCCCCCCTTCCTGTACCCTCCCCCCCGCCCACCGCACTGCCCCTACCCCCTTCCTCTACCCTCCCCCCGCTCGCCGCACTGCCCCTACCCCCCCTTCCTCTACCCTCCCCCCACCCACCTCACTGCCCCTACCCCCCCTTCCTCTACCCTCCCCCCACCCACCTCACTGCCCCTACTCCCTTCCTCTACCCTCCCCCCTGCCCGCCGCACTGCCCCGGCCCCTTCCTGTACCCTCCCCCCACCCGCCTCACTGCCCCTACTCCCCCTCCTCTACCCTCCGCCCACCCGCCTCACTGCCCCTACTCCCTTCCTCTACCCTCCCCCCTGCCCGCCTCACTGCCCCTGGCCCCTTCCTGTACCCTCCCCCCTGCCCGCCTCACTGCCCCTGGCCCCTTCCTGTACCCTCCCCCCACCCACCTCACTGCCCCTACCCCGCCTTCCTCTACCCTCCCCCCACCCGCCTCACTGCCCCTACTCCCTTCCTCTACCCTCCCCCCTGCCCGCCGCACTGCCCCTGGCCCCTTCCTGTACCCTCCCCCCACCCGCCTCACTGCCCCTACCCCGCCTTCCTGTAACCTCCCCCCCGCCCCACTGCCCCACCCCCTTCCTGTACCCTCCCCCCACGCACCTCACTGCCCCTACTCCCCCTCCTCTACCCTCCACCCTGCCCGCCTCACTGCCCCTGGCCCCTTCCTTTACCCTCCCCGCGCCCGCCTCACTGCCCCTGGCCCCTTCCTGTACCCTCCCCCCACCCACCTCACTGCCCCTACCCCCCCTTCCTGTACCCTCCCCCCACCCGCCTCACTGCCCCTACTCCCTTCCTGTACCCTCCCCCCACCCGCCTCACTGCCCCTACTCCCTTCCTCTACCCTCCCCCCTGCCCGCCGCACTGCCCCTGGCCCCTTCCTCTACCCTCCCCCCTGCCCGCCGCACTGCCCCTACTCCCCCTCCTCTACCCTCCCCCCTGCCCACCTCACTGCCCCTACACCCCCTTCCTCTACCCTCCCCCCTGCCCACCTCACTGTCCCTACCCCCCCTTCCTGTACCCTCCCCCCACCCACCTCACTGCCCCTACTCCCTTCCTCTACCCTCCCCCCTGCCCGCCTCACTGCCCCTGGCCCCTTCCTCTACCCTCCCCCCTGCCCGCCGCACTGCCCCTACTCCCCCTCCTCTACCCTCCCCCCTGCCCGCCTCACTGCCCCTACACCCTCTTCCTCTACCCTCCCCCCTGCCCACCTCACTGCCCCTACCCCCCCTTCCTGTACCCTCCCCCCACCCACCTCACTGCCCCTACCCCCCCTTCCTGTACCCTCCCCCCTGCCCACCTCACTGCCCCTACCCCCCATTCCTGTACCCTCCCCCCACCCACCTCACTGCCCCTACCCCCCCTTCCTGTAACCTCCCCCCTGCCCACCTCACTGCCCCTACCCCCTTCCTCTACCCTCCCCCCACCCACCTCACTGCCCCTACCCCCCCCTTCCTCTACCCTCCCCCCACCCACCTCACTGCCCCTACCCCCCCTTCCTCTACCCTCCCCCCACCCACCTCACTGCCCCTACTCCCTTCCTCTACCCTCCCCCCTGCCTGCCGCACTGCCCCTGGCCCCTTCCTGTACCCTCCCCCCACCCGCCTCACTGCCCCTACTCCCCCTCCTCTACCCTCCGCCCACCCGCCTCACTGCCCCTACTCCCTTCCTCTACCCTCCCCCCTGCCCGCCTCACTGCCCCTGGCCCCTTCCTGTACCCTCCCCCCTGCCCGCCTCACTGCCCCTGGCCCCTTCCTGTACCCTCCCCCCCACCCACCTCACTGCCCCTACCCCACCTTCCTCTACCCTCCCCCCACCCGCCTCACTGCCCCTACTCCCTTCCTCTACCCTCCCCCCTGCCCGCCGCACTGCCCCTGGCCCCTTCCTGTACCCTCCCCCCACCCCGCCTCACTGCCCCTACCCCGCCTTCCTGTAACCTCCCCCCCGCCCCACTGCCCCACCCCCTTCCTGTACCCTCCCCCCACGCACCTCACTGCCCCTACTCCCCCTCCTCTACCCTCCACCCTGCCCGCCTCACTGCCCCTGGCCCCTTCCTTTACCCTCCCCGCGCCCACCTCACTGCCCCTGGCCCCTTCCTGTACCCTCCTCCCACCCACCTCACTGCCCCTACGCCCCCTTCCTGTACCCTCCCCCCACCCGCCTCACTGCCCCTACTCCCTTCCTCTACCCTCCCCCCTGCCCACCGCACTGCCCCTACTCCCCCTCCTCTACCCTCCCCCCTGCCCGCCTCACTGCCCCTACACCCCCTTCCTCTACCCTCCCCCCCTGCCCACCTCACTGCCCCTACCCCCCCTTCCTGTACCCTCCCCCCACCCACCTCACTGCCCCTACCCCCCCTTCCTGTACCCTCCCCCCTGCCCGCCGCACTGCCCCTACCCCCCCTTCCTGTAACCTCCCCCCCGCCCACCTCACTGCCCCTACCCCCTTCCTCTACCCTCCCCCCACCCACCTCACTGCCCCTCCCCCCCCCTTCCTCTACCCTCCCCTCCCCCCGCCTGCTTGCCTCACTGCCCCTACCGTTCCCCTCGCCCGCCTCACTGCCCCTACCGTTCCCCTCGCCCGCCTCACTGCCCCGCGCCCCCTCGGTCTGACCGCCCCCCCCGCCCCGGCGCGGCACTCACAGGAGCTGACGCTGAGGAGCAGTAAGTGGAGCCGGCCCCGGGCCCAGCCATCGCCGCGCACCCAGCTACCCACAGAGCTCTGCGCGATGCCGCCCGCCGCTGCCTGACTGAGCCCCACCCGGTCCCGCTCACCGCCCGCAGGTGAGGCCCCACCCTTTCCCCAGGTGAGGCCCCGCCCTCTGTGCCCCCATTGGCTCCCGGACCACGCCCACCGCCCCGTGCACCCCGCCCCCAAGTGCTGATTGGATGCCGCTACGGTGTCGTCAACCAATAATATAGTCAACCCTGTGCCCTGACTGTCTCACACCTACAGCTCCGCCCTAATTGGCTACCGGTGGGGGCCCTTAACCTCGCCCCCGTGAACTTAGTCCCCGCCCCAAGGCCCTCCCCCCGCCAGGACTCTCTGGTTGCCATGGTGACGGAGGCCACACTCTGCTCGATTGGCCCAAAGAACGCGACCCCCGCTCGGCGCTGATGGGGGCGGGGCTGCACCCAGGGACTGAGGCTCCCCCAAATCAGAGAGGCTGCTGGGAGAAACCTGCCCCCCCGCCCTGCCCCCAGCCCAGCTCACCCCCCACCCGTGTCCTGCACCCAGCCTCCTCCCCACGGCCTAGCTCACCCCCTTCCTGCACCTCCCTGTGGCCCAAGGTCCCCCCCACCCGACCCCCCAGTCCCTGCACCCAGGCTGAGCCCCACACACACCTTCCCTGTGGCCAGGAACCCGTCTGGCCAGGTCATGTCTCCCTCCTGCATCACCCAAGCCAGCCAGCCTTCCTCCCAAACCCTGTGGCCTGGCCCAGCTCAGTCCCCACCCCATGGTACCCCCCTTCTAGGATGACCAGATACCAAGTGTGAAAAATCGTGTCAGGGGGTAGGGGGTAATAGGTCCCTATATAAGAAAAAGCCCCCCAAATCAGGACTGTCCCTATAAAATCGGGACATCTGGTCACCCTACCCCCTTCCCAAGCCCAGCCCCACGCCCTGCCCCTTGTGGCCCAGCACCCCACCCTGCCGCCTGGTCTTAGTCTGACAGGGCGGCCTGAGGCTGGGTGCTGGGGAAAGGCTCCCCCCCCTCAGGCTCTGGCCCTGTCTCTATTCAGGGCCACATGAGCGGGTCTGAGCCAGGCAGTGCAAACTGAAGTTCCAGGTGGCAGCAACAGTTTCACCAGGAGAGCAGGAGAAACAGCATTTCCCTCCCCCAGGGGAATCCTGATTTTTGGGAAATGTTATCCGCAGAACAGAAAGTCCAAACACATTCCATTCGGTGACCTCGAAACATTTTGATCCTGCTGAACCATCATCATGTAACGTAACATATGAAGTACGTCATATGCACAGATGCTATATAGACCATTGCAATCAGGTCACAGATTTATGGGCAGACTTTATAGGCATGGAGGAATAAATTGGCAGGTTAAGAACATAAGAACAGCCATACTGGGTCAGACCAAAGGTCCATCAAGCCCAGTATCCTGTCTTCCGACAGTGGCCAATGGCAGGTGCCCCAAAGGCAATGAACAGACAGGTTATCATCAAGTGATCCATGCCCTGTCACCCAATCCCAGCTTCTGGCAAACAGAGGCTAGGGACACCATTCCTGCCCATCCTGGCTAGTAGCCATTGATGGACCTATCTTCCATGAATCTATCTAGCTCCCTTTTGAACCCTGTTATAGTATTGGCCTTCACAACACCCTCTGGCAAGGAGTTCCAGAGGTTGACAGTGCGTTGCGTGAAAAAAATACTTTCTTGTGTTTGTTTGCTACCTACTAATTTCATTTGGTGCCCCCTTGTTCTTGTATTATGAGAAGGAGTAAATAACACTTCCTTATTTACTTTCTCTATACCACTCATGATTTTATAGACCTCTATCATATCCCCCCTTAGTCGCCTCTTTTCCAAGCTAAAATGTCCCATTCTTATTAATCTCTCCTCATTCAGGTCTATACCCCTAATCATTCTTGTTGCCCTTTTCTGAACCTTTTCCAATTGCAATATAACTTTTTTGAGATGGGTCAACCACATCTGCATGCAGTATTCAACCTGTGGGTGAACCAGGGATTTATATAGAGGCAATATGATATTTTCTGTCTTATTATCTATCCCTTTCTTGATGATTCCCAACATTCTGTTTGCTTTTTTGACTGCCACTGCACATTGAGTGGATGATTTCAGAGAACTATCCACAATGACGCCAAGATCTCGTTCTTGAGTGGTAACAGCTAATTTAGACCCCACCATTGTATATGTATAGTTAGGACTATGTTTTCCAATGTGCATTACTTTGCATTTATCAACATTAAATTTCATCTGCCATTTTGCTGCCCAGTCACCCAGTTTTGTGAGATCCTTTTGTAGCTCTTTGCAGTCTGCCTGGGACTTAACTATCTTGAGTAGTTTTGTATCATCTGCAAATTTTGCCACCTCACTGTTTACCCCTTTTTCCCGATCGTTTATGAATATGTTAAATAGGACTGGGCCCATTGGTTTCCATTAGCCAGCTCCAGTCAGCCTGATTCAGAGAAAGGTGGAGGGAGTCAGCGGTTGCAAAAAATCAGACACTGTTTTTCTTCTCTGTTACTCTGTGTGTCCCTACAAGGTGTGTTGATTGCTACAATATTACTTGTGGTGAGGGGGACAATGGGGCTCACCTCCCGGGTACTGTGGACATTGTTATCACTGGTGGACGAGGGCCCTTCGTTTTCAGTTTTTATTTATTTTTTCCTGGGAATTGATCAGTGTTTATTACCACAACAATAACAAAAAAAACTTCTAATAATGTTTATGGGTAAATATCGGAGTTTATTTTGGTGGTCTGAAAGATGGGGGGGGAGTATTCAGTAAATTAATGCTTTCAATTCCATTAATCGATGTGGTTTGCTGCAGAACTAAAGCACAAGGCCACCTCTGAGTTTAAGAAAATAATATATCTCTGATCCCCAAATAAAAGTTATCATTTGAATAAAGAGTTTACTGTTGTAGACTTAGAACTATTAGCCTATAAATATTTACAGTAAAATCTTTTTTATCCGGCATGTTGGGAGTATGGGGGATGCCAGTAAGTGAAAAATTCCGGTTAACTAAAAGGGACGGAGTTTGGGTGCGGGAGGGGAGTGCAGGGCTGGGGGTTAGGGCACGGGAGGAGGTGCAGGATGCAGACTCTGGGAGGGAGTTTGGGTGTGGGAGGGAGCTAGGGGCGTGGGAGGGATTTTGGGGTGCCGGATCTGGGGGGGGCGATCAGCTTGGGCGGCTTCCTGCAAGCAGTGACCTGTCCTTGCTGCTCCTAGGTGGACATGCTGCAAGCGGGTCTGCACGCTGCCCCTGCCCCAGCTTGAGCGCTGGCTCCGCAGCTCCCATTGGCCACGGTTCCCGGCCAATGGGAGTTGCAGGAGCGGCACCTGTGGGCAGAGGCAGCGTGCAGAGCCGCCTAGTCATGCCTCTGCCTAGGAGCAGCAGGGACAGATGGCCGTTTCCAGGGAGCCACACGGAGCCAAGTAGGGAGCCTACCGGCCCTGCATCAACCAGAGCATAAACCGGACTTTCTATGAAAATTTGAAATGCCGGTTTAAAGGGCTTTCCAGTTGGTACAGGGCCAGATAGCACCGTTTTTACTGTACATTTAATAATTGGGCCACACAATTTGCAGCACATACACTCAAATTCATCCTTTTCTCCTGTTTTTCTTTTTTTTTAAACTTTCAAATACTTCCTTGTGTTCTGAAACGTATTCTCATACAGATTTTCATTTTCTTCCCATTTTAGTGTGTCAAATCTTTAAACCATTATCTGCTAACAGCTTGAAATGTGTACGTGGTGGGCATGAGATTCATCAGTACGTTCAGATGCGCACGCACTTCAGAGCTTGCGTGCGTGCATGCGTGCCTGTTTGTTTATTGTGTGTATCTTCTAACCCAGTGAAAAGAACAGGAGTACTTGTGGCACCTTAGAGACTAACAAATTTATTAGAGCATAAGCTTTCGTGGGCTACAACCCACTTCTTCGGATGCATAAATTTGTTAGTCTCTAAGGTGCCACAAGTACTCCTGTTCTTTTTGCGGATACAGACTAACACGGCTGCTACTCTGAATTCTAGCCCAGTGGTTCTCAAACTTTTGTACTGGTGATACCTTTCACATAGCAACCCTCTGAGTGCGACCCCCCCATATAAATTATATATTTAACACCATTATAAATGCTGGCGGCAAAGCGGGGTTTGGGGTGGAGGCTGGCAGCTCGCGACCCCCCATGTAATAACCTTGTGACCCCCTGACAGGTCCTGATCCCCAGTTTGAGAACCACTGTCCTCTCTCTGTGCTGTCAGACTCTGATTTGCAGGCAAGCGCCTGCTTTTGACGGGGCCTGACTTTTGCTCATAGCGTAACTTTTGCTGATTTTGGTTCAGGCCTCAGGTCTTGCACTAGGCCCGTGCTTCAGGCTCTCTTTCTACTACGGTAGTTACAATCACAGCAGAAAGTGCAAGTTTCAAAACTCCCCTCCCTTATTCCCATCAAATGTTGTACTAAGACATGGCGCTGATTGTGATGATTAGCTTTGGAGTTCCTCGCTCCAGTCCCTGCCACGGCGAGTACAGCCTGCCAGGGGCCGGGCGCAGGGAAAAGGAAGAGGCCAGTACGATTTTTGGCTGTATGAAACAATAATATTTTGGTCCCTATTTCTGCACAGAAACTTGGCACGGTTTTCCACAGGCAGTGGTGATTTTAGCTGCTAGCTTGCTCACGAAGGCGCAGAGCACAGCTGCTGCTGGTGTCCCAAAACTGCCAGGGTTTATGTGTCACTAGCCTGGTTGGTGCAATGGTGCCAGCTGAATTCATGGTCAAGTGGCATGGGAAAGTGTTCTACTGCAGAGGAAGAAATAAGGCTGCTACCCTAGAAACCTGTGGGAGAGGATCACAGAGTACCTCCGTGAAAGTTTCATTGAGATCTCTCAAGAGGCTACATAGGACATCCCTGTGTACATAAACAACCCCTCCCCTGCCTCCCCTAACCCAGCAGAAGGAAACGCTGATGCCAACTCTCTCTGTGTGTTGTACCTCTTCCTCTTCTCATACAAGTAAAATGATGAAAAGTTGATACCTGTGTCTTGAAACATTTCCAGGGAAAATGCATGCACGCACTTACGCAAGGTTCTTCCCCTTCAGCAGGCTCGTCCATGCTTGCCTGGTGGGACTGGCTAGACTGTGGCAGCATCTCAAACAGGTGCTGGCTCACAGCAAAGCTGCCCTGCCACTGGGTCTCCCCCTCTTCCTCCCACAGCGGGGGTCTGGCTCAGGCTCCTCTGAGGTAGTTACGGTGGTTGCATATAGAGCAGGCAGCTCAGTGTAAAAGCTGCAGGTCTGTGGCTCAGCACCAGGTCAATTGTTGGCCTCCCTGGGCGCGGGGTCTGCCCACTGCAGTTCCTTTGCTTCCATCCGGCACCTCTACTGATCCCCGTTGTACCCCTCTGGCTGCATTCCCCCAGGCAATCTTCATAGAGATCCACAGCCTCTTCTCCCCCCAGGCCCAGGAGCTCCAATAGCTCCAGTCTACTCTAGATCAGAGTGCATTTGGAGCATGTAGCCAGCATACTTGATTGGGCAATTGCACGCAACAAAGGCGAGCTGCTAGGTGTGCTCGCCCAGCTGCGCAATCAGGAAAAGGCATTTCAAAAATATGTGGGGGGTTTTAAAAGGACGGGGGGAGGGGAAGTTGTTTCCAGTCTCTGGAGGCTGGGTCACGGAGTTCACAATTGTGACCAGAGCAGCCACTGTTTGGTATTGTGGGACAGCTGCTGGAGGACTGTAAGGGTCAGCTCTCCTACTGCTATAGGTCGACCACAGTGCAATACCAGTAGGGAAGGTGGTTTTCCAGTATTGCCTTATTGGGGCACTTCATGGAAGCAGGAGACAGTTTGAGCCTAGACACACACAGCTAGGGTTGGTGCACGGTGGCTTACATCAACCTCACTTTCTAGTGTAGAAAGGCCACCTCCCTGCAGGATGTAGCTGCATTTACACCAGGGTTTTTGTCAACATCACTATGTTGCTGGGGTAGGAGGCGTCACACCCCTGCCACTATAACTTTACTGTGTAGACTAGGCCTTAGTTCTGTTTAAGTGCACTTAACTTAAACCTGACTTAAGCTAAAGCAAAATAAGTGGCTCTTAAACTGAAATAGAAGCGTCCAGAGAGGTCTGCAGCAATTTAACTGACTGTTTCAGACAACGCCTTAAGTTAAACCAGTGCAGTTTTCCTGTGTAGACAAGAGCTTAGATCATAGCTTAAAAAGAACCAACTTCCATGTGCTCCGGAGTTCCCTGTTCCCCACTGCTCTCTGGAGCAGAGCCTCCGAGGTGCTGGGATCAGCTGCAAGATGCCACCCGTTCGTTGTGTTCCACTTCCCGCTGGCAGAGGGGAGACACGTTTGCCAGGATGTGACAACACCCGTGGATTATTCAGAACAACTCCAGGGGTTGCTTGTCATGCTCTAGACCAGGGGTCTCAAACACGCGGCCCACGTGGTTATTTTCTGCAGCCCGCGAGCCCCTCGCAGCCCCCCAGCCCTCCCCCAGTGTTTACCTAGAGCGGCTCCGGCCGGCCGTGCACCGGGGGCAGGGCAGGCTCCCTGCCTGCCTGCCCTGCACCGCTCCAGGAAGAGGCTGGAACGTGGGGAAGTGGGGGCGGAGGGGCTGTGTGTTGCTGTTGCTTCAGGCAGCGCCCCCAGCAGCTCACATTGGCCGGGAACGGGGAACCGTGGCCAATGGGAGCTGCTGGGGGCAGTGTCTGAAGCAACAGAAACAGCCCCTCCACCCCCCTTCCAGCCTCTTCCCAGAGCAGCATGGGGGCGGGGCGGGGCGGGGCGGGGCAGGGCAGGGAGCCTGCCCTGCCCCTGGTATGCGCCGGGCCAGATCCTGCCTCCTGAACCCCCTGCCCTGAGCCCCCTGCCTCACCCCGCACCCCTCCTGCAGCCCAACCCACTGCCCTGAGCCCCCTGCTGCACCCCGCACTCCTCTTGCACCCCAACCCACTGCTGCCCCCTGCTGTACCTCACACCTCCTGCACCCCACACCCCAACTCCCTGCCCTGAGCCCCCACCTCCACCCCCTGGGGGCAGGGAGGGGGCAGAGTTGGGGTGGGGATTTCAGGGAAGGGGTTGGAATGGGGGCAGGGAAGAGGCGGGGCAGGGGCAGGGCCTCATGGAAGAGGTGGAGTGGGGGCGGGGCCAAGTGCAGCAGGGGGGAGGTGTCAGTAATGCAGCCCTCGGGCCAATGTACTAGTCCTCATGTGGCCCTCATGGTCATTTGAGTTTGAGACCCCTGCTCTAGACGAGGGATTTTCAATGGGTGGATCACGACTGTCCCAGGAGATCAGGAAAGGCCAGCAGTGGGGTCATGAGGCGTTGAAAATATTACAGTCTAAACCAAAGAAAAGTCTCGCTCCCCCCATCCCCTGACCCTTCAAGATGAGGTATTCTCCACCCTCCCACACATCAATTCTATATTCTAAGTGTAGGTCTGTGCTTAAAACCCTGCGGCAGCACTTCAATGTAAATACTCACTATAACTATAGTGCTGGGAGAGGTTCTCTCAACACTGGAGATAATCCACCTCCCCGAGAGGTGGTAGCTCGGTCAACAGAAGAATTCTTCCATCCGTCTAGCTCTGTCTGCACTAGGGGTTAGGTTGGCATAGCTACATCTCGGAGGGAGGGGGGAGAGGAGGGGATTTTTCACACACCACACACCTCCCCCCCAAAAGACCAAGAGATCTAGTTTTGCCAATGCAAGTTCTGCATGCAGACCAGCCCTAAGCATGGTCAGAAATGAGACATTTTTTATTGTTATTGGGGAGGTTGTGCAATTTTTTTAATGTGAATAAGGGCTCACCCATGTGAAGAGGCTGAGAAACACAAATCCGTACAAAGACTTTAATATAATCTAAAACCTGGCTGACCCTGAGCAATTCCACTGTTGTCTTGTTGCCATCATACAATCGTAGATTAGGGTTGGAAGAGACCTCAGGAGGACATCTAGTCCAACCCCCTGCTCAAAGCAGGACCAACACCAACTAAATCATCCCAGCCAAGGCTTTGTCAAGCTGGGCCTTAAAAACCTCTAAGGATGGAGATTCCACCACCTTCCTAAGTAACCCATTCTAGTGCTTCACCACCCTCCTAGTGAAATAGTGTTTCCTAATATCCAACCTAGACCCTGCCCCCCCCCCCAGCAACTTGAGACCATTGCTCCTTGCTCTGTCATCTGCCACCACTAAGACCAGCCAAGCTCCATCCTCTTTGGAACCCTCCTTCAGGTAGTTGAAGGCTGCTATCAAATTCCCCCTCACTCTTCTCTTCTGCAGACTAAATAACCCCAGTTCCCCCAGCCTCTCCTCATAAGTCATGTGCCCCACCCCCCTAATCATTTTCATTGCCCTCCACTGGACTCTCTCCAATTTGTCCACATCCCTTGGGGGGGGGGGAGGAGGAGAGGGGGAGAAGAAGACGACAGATGGACCAAAACTGGACGCAATACTCCAGGTGTGGCCTTACCCGTGCCAAATAGAGGGGAATAATCACTTCCCTCGATCTGCTGACAATGCTTCTATTAATGCAGCCCAATATGCCGTCGGCCTTCTTGGCAACAAGGGCACACTGCTGACTCATATCCAGCTTCTCGTCCACTGTAATCCCCAGGTCCTTTTCTGCAGAACTGCTGCTTAGCCAGTCAGTCCCCAGCCTGTAGCAGTGCATGGGATTCTTCCATCCTTCACATACGTCCCATCCCTTATCAGAGCCATGTACTACATCGGAGGAAATGCTAGAGAGCTCTCTTTTCCAGGAGTGGCTGCAGAGAAAATCCCCCGTGCAGAGGTGGCTGAGGGGCACCCAGTATGTTATAGAAATAGCAGGCTACAGGTGGAAGTGGCAGATTCAGCTGAAGAATTGATGGTCATTTTCCTACCCCACCTCAATCTACCTCCTTAAGAGCGGAGGACTTACCCCATAGGAAGCGTATGGGTGGGGGTCCCAGATTCCCAGGGGAGCTGGGGGAGATGGAGTGAATGTGGGGGTGCAGATATCTCCCCCCCAATAAAGTGCCTGAATCCCCCAGCTGCTATCGGGGGCAGGAGGAGTGACTACATTTGGAGCAGGTGAGACACTGGGCTGGAAGGTGAGGCAGAAAGCAGAGTGGCAGCTTCTCAGACAGGTGCATTAGCCAAGAGCCCACCAGGGCCCAGAGCGTTCCCATCCCAGCACCGGGCATCAGCAGCAATAGGACGACGTTGCAGCAAGGAAGCAAAGGAAGAATCCTCAGGGTAAAGCCAGCTGCTGGGCGTGGAGGGACAGACACCAGCCCTCGCGGAGTCATTTCCACTTCACTTCCCTTCCTTCTCAGACCATTCCTTGTAGCTGCTTTCGTAGTTACGGGCCCTGCAGAGACAGGAAGTGACATATGGATCAGAATGAGAGATGGGAGGACTATCCACAGCTAGATGGACCCGCTGCCTCTGGAGTGGAAGAGACAAACCCAGCCCTGTGACTGCTCATGGGCCAGAAACCCAAGTGGGACCAGAACATCAGAGGCGGAGCTGTGCCCAGAACTTTGAGAAATAACCTGTCCCCAGCACAGGGTCATACGGATGAATTTGAAGGGTCCCTGAGGAACCAAGGTAGCTGTGGGAACATTCCCTATGGGGTTAGAGCATAAGAACATAAGAACGGCCGTACCGGGTCAGACCAAAAGTCCATCTAGCCCAGTATCCGGTCTACCGACAGTGGCCAATGCCAGGTGCCCCAGAGGGAGTGAACCAACAGGCAATGATCAAGTGATCTCTCTCCTGCCATCCATCTCCATCCTCTGACAAATAGAGGCTAGGGACACCATTCCTTACCCATCCTGGCTAATAGCCATTAATGGACTTAACCACCATGAATTTATCCAGTTCTCTTCTAAACACTGTTATAGTCCTAGCCTTCACAACCTCCTCAGGTAAGGAGTTCCACAAGTTGACTGTGCGCTGCGTGAAGAAGAACTTCCTTTTATTTGTTTTAAACCTGCTGCCTATTAACTTCATTTGGTGACCCCTAGTTCTTGTATTATGGGAATAAGTAAATAACTTTTCCTTATCCACTTTCTCCACATCACTCATGATTTTATATACCTCTATCATATCCCCCCTTAGTCTCCTCTTTTCCAAGCTGAAGAGTCCTTGCCTCTTTAATGTCTCCTCATATGGGACCCGTTCCAAACCCCTAATCATTTTAGTTGCCCTTTTCTGAACCTTTTCTAGTGCCAGTATATCTTTTTTGAGATGAGGAGACCACATCTGTACGCAGTATTCGAGATGTGGGCGTACCATCGATTTATATAAGGGCAATAATATATTCTCAGTCTTATTCTCTATCCCCTTTTTAATGATCCCTAACATCCTGTTTGCTTTTTTGACCGCCTCTGCACACTGCGCGGACATCTTCAGAGAACTATCCACGATGACTCCAAGATCTTTTTCCTGACTTGTTGTAGCTAAATTAGCCCCCATCATATTGTATGTATAGTTGGGGTTATTTTTTCCAATGTGCATTACTTTACATTTATCCACATTAAATTTCATTTGCCATTTTGTTGCCCAATCACTTAGTTTTGTGAGATCTTTTTGAAGTTCATCACAGTCTGCTTTGGTCTTAACTATCTTGAGCAGTTTAGTATCATCTGCAAACTTTGCCACCTCACTGTTTACCCCTTTCTCCAGATCATTTATAAATAAGTTGAATAGGATTGGTCCGAGGACTGACCCTTGGGGAACACCACTAGTTACCCCTCTCCATTCTGAGAATTTACCATTAATTCCTACCCTTTGTTCCCGGTCTTTTAACCAGTTCTCAATCCATGAAAGGACCTTCCCTTTTATTCCTTGACAACTTAATTTACGTAAGAGCCTTTGGTGAGGGACCTGTCAAAGGCTTTCTGGAAATCTAAGTACACTATGTCCACTGGACCCCCCCTTGTCCACATGTTTATTGACCCCTTCAAAGAACTCTAATAGATTAGTAAGACACGATTTCCCTTTACAGAAACCATGTTGACTATTGCTCAACAGTTAGCTAGGAATTACTCTGTCCTCTCTCTCAGTAGCTAACCAAGACTTTGTCTCTGTGGCCTTGGTGAGAATCTGGAGTACCACCATCCCCTCCAGTGGGTTTACTCCAGAATACACCAGTATAAGCAAGATCGGTGCTGAGGGATATCTGAGCCCTCACCTTCTCCACCCGACCCACTGATTTCTCTATTAATAACCCTATACGTGAGAGCTTAGGGGGGCGCTCAGAAGGGCTGGAGTCCATAGGACCCAGGGCATTTTAAGCACCTACACCCCTTGCCTCCAAACCCACAGAGCCCATGGTACGTTCACAATCTCCCTGAGGGTCTAGTGCCCCATGGTACAAGAGCCCAAGGTGGAGGGGCAGGCTCACTTGGCATAGCCAAGGGTTATGGCGATCTTTGTGGCCTGAGCCACTCTCCTGCCCCTCTGGCAGTAGAAGATCAAGTTCTCGTCATCCATCCGTGGCTTGTCCATGCCATATTTCATCTTAAACGTCTCAGGGTCCATCTTCAGGGCTTCCTCGACTTCTGCCACTGGGTGGGGGAAAGAGAGAGAGATGATCGCAATCAGCAGTGTTGGTGTATCACATCTCCACTAGATGGGGATGTGACACTAGCTAATGGAGTTACTCCTTTAGCTCAAGTGGTAAAGGTCTGTATCTTGATGCTGAAGTTGCAGAGTTAAACCCTGATGATGATGATTGTGGGCGACTGCTACACTGCTCCATAAATACAGGCGATGATGCTCTTATGTTTATGCATGCAAGTCCCACGTTCTTTATAAAGGGACACAAGCTACCACTTTTCCCACTCCTGAAATGCAGCACCTTCTGTGGTGGAACACAGCAAATGAGCAAGACACGGAAACTCTGCACGTCCATTTAGAACAGGAAGTGAAGTAGAATCCTGCATCCATTTAAAACCACCAAGGTAGTTTAAGGAAGGAGAGAATTCCCCAAGCTGGAATTCGGCCAGGGTTACACCCTATTAGGAGTGCTAGTAATAATGCAGAATTCAGGCCTGTATTTTTGCCTGAGATAGAATTTTAGATTTGTTTGCTCATTTAATTTTTGATACATTTATATTCTTACTAATATGTGTAAACAAAGGACAGACACTGTGCATGTTGCTTCTGCCTAGCCAGATACGTTTGTTAGTATAATGGGAACAGATAAGAACAGTTGAAGTGTCACTGGGTATAATGAAAGTATAATATAGGAGTGCACATGTTAACACTGCCTCAACCTCTATCTTAAGGGAAGGTCAAACAACCCGTTGGGAAGGGCAGGAGGGGATTGGGGGGAAGGTATAACACACTAAAAGGCAAAAAAAAAAAAAAAAAAGTGCACCTGTTCCTGACTGTACCACAACCTCACTCCTTACCCCTCCCATGGGATACAAAAGAGGTGGGACCAAACCCCCAGACTCATGACCCCCAAAACGGAACATGACCATCAATTGTAAGGGGGGGGGGGGACCCCAAGCGTGCATTGCAGGTATAATGCTGCCTGCTAAAGTGGGGAGAGAACGGAACACTGGGGAACAAGGCTCTGCAGTGTCAAAGTTATTGACATGCTGCCTTAAAACCAACCCCAATAAACATCACATTGCCTGCACTTCGGACTTCTGGTCTTCTGCTTTCTGTCTGTGGGACAAGAACCAGGGGAGGGGGTGAAGGGAAAGCCCTCTACACACCCATCTGCTTGTGCACACGTAGGGTCTTCATTGATCCAGCTTTGGTCTCATGTCACTTCCCCAGCACACTGGAGAGCAGGGAAGAAAGAGCGCCCCCTGCTGAGTTACTAATTCCACTTTCTCCAGGGCTCTAGTGCTATGTATCAGGAACGATGGGCCTGGAGTCCTTGCAGCTGACCTGGGGCTGGCTGGCTCAGCCCTCAGGCAGGCTAATGAGCCCAGCTGGGCTGTGGCAGAGTCGCCTGATTGGCTCTTCCATTGGCTGCAAGGAGACTACGGAGCTGCATTTAAACTCAGCGGCAGGTCGCTGACTCCTCCATGCTTCTGCCCGCAGCTGCGATCACTCCTGTGCCCGCCTTGTTTCCAGTCCTGCTCCAGCCCTGCTCAGTTCCTGACTCCAGCTTTGACCCTTGGCTCTGACCGCTCGGCCTGACCGCTCATGCCCTGGTCTGTGACACTACATGTTGCCCTCTGCAGTGGGGGGGGACGCTCCCTCTAAGTGCAATCGAAGCCCTGGTTGCTGGCACCCACAGCAAACCCTCACCTGGAATATTGACCGAGTTGGCGATATGGCCGTTCGCCACCTCCTCTGGCAACCGCACGTCGATAATCCGAGCATTCCCGCTGTCGACCAGCGCTTTCATGTCCTTGTGGGAAATGATGTTTCCTTTGTGGAAAGCAGAAACCAGCAGTCACTTCTTCCGCTCCCCCAGCAAGCCTTCGCCCCCAGCAACCAGGGGCAAACCCCTCTGCTCCCCCAATCACAGGGACGGAGAGTCGGGGGGTCATCCACAGGCTGCAGCAGATCAGCCCTTGCAGCCCCTCACATGGTCTAGTCTCCTCCCCGTGTGAGATGATTCCTAGCTACACTGAGGCCCTGTACACTGCTCTCAGTGAGAAACTGAACTTTACACCACCAGGGCCAGTGCCGTATAAAAGGGCCTTTGTCATATCTGTCAGAATTCTGATTTACACAATCTCTTGGGCAAAACTGGAATTACATTAAACCCAACCAACTTAAGTTTAAGTATTTTGGGAGTTCAGGGATTGTACGGCACTTCTCTTGGAGGATGGCCTTGACTAACACAATTTCTGGACGATATTAGAAACTTCAGGGGATGTTTTGGGACAATACATGGGAAGTGGATTTCCCAGGAAATACTTGGAGGCTGAAGGAAATGCAAACGACCCACCTCCATCTATCCTTTAGAACAGTGATTCCCAAACTTTAACAACCTGTGAACCCCTTTCACTAAAATGTCAAGTCTTGCGAACCCCCTCCTAAAAATGAATATTTCCAGGAATTTTCTCCTTTACCTGAGTATAAATTATAAAAGCAGTGATCTTGGAAATATAAAATTTGTTTTTATGGCATGCTTATTACACACTATTTATTATTTATCATTACAGCATGTTTATTACATTATGAAAACAGCAACACTCTTTCAAGATCTCACTTTCATAGCTTGTATCACTTTGAATAAGCCTGTTATAAGACAAGGCTCCTATGTTTCATCAAGGAGCATCAGATGTGAAACAGCAGGAAGGTACTGTATTTAAGAAGCCAACTCAAAGAGTTCCTCCTACACAAGCATTCAGGTCTTGAGCAGTCCAGGCAAACAACGCATGTTACAACAAAGCTTAAACTTGTTCTTCATAATAATTTTAAAAACAATACTAGCTGCCTATTTAATTTAAAAAAACAGCAAAAAATATCCACTTCCCTTTCCATTTCTTATAAGGAGTCTTGAAGTTTAAATCTCCTCAGTGTGATAGATATGCTTGCTTTATCTACTTAGGTCTTGGAAGTCCAGGGGCTCCGGGCTACTGGCCCTGTGCTGCTCGGGATCCCCGGGGACAGCTCTGCCTGCCATTAGGGTATTTCCCCCCCCCCCGAGAACCCCCTGTAACATTTCGCGAACCCCCAGGGGTTCACAAACCCCAGTTTGGGAACCACTGCTTTAGAAGCTGCACTTGGAGCAGAGATCGTGTTGTCTGGTGGATTATCTGTTCAAAGTCACTTCAAAGAACCCAACTGGATAAAGGAGTGACTCTCAGTGTTCTCTTCTGAACAGAGAGTGGGATGAACTTGACACCGCAGGGAAACCTCTGGGCGGGGCTGGGAAGGGCTGCTCCTACCAAAGCCTACATTGGAGGGGGTGATCTCTGGTAAGCTTATTAGCAGGCGTTTAGGTTTTTTAATAGTTTTTTCATATGTTTTCTCTGCAACACTTTTGCCTCAAAAATTAATAGGCTCATGTAGGAAGAACTGCAGTGCCTAATTAGCACCAGGGCTTGCCAGGGCTGAGCCCCGGCATCTCCGGGCCTGGCAGTTCAGAGCCCCGGCATCTCCGGGCTTGCCTCATGAGTTATGAAAGTAAAAAAAAAAAATTGCTTGAGCCAACTTCCCCTTTGCCAGGTGGGTGTTCGACCTGCCCCCTGCCCTGGCCCCGGCCCACCCCTACACCACCCTCACCCCACCCCCTTCCCCAAAGTCCCCGCCCCCATTCCACCCCCTTCCCCCAAGTCCCCACTCTGCCTTTTCTCCGCCTCCTCCCCGCTCCGCCCCCTCCCTCCCGGAGAGTCCAAAGCACCGCCAAACAGCTGTTAGGCAGCAGGAAGCGCTGGGAGGTAGGCAGAGGAGTGGGGACACAGTGCACTCAGGGGAGGAGGAGGCGAGGAGAGCTTGGCTGCCAGTGGGTGCTAACCACCCGCTAGTTTTTCACCATGGATGCTCCAGCCCCAGAGCACCCACGGAGTCAGCGCCTATGAGCCCTGGCATTTCATTACAAATTAAGCACTGAAGAACCATGCGGTAACTTATAATTGTAGCAATTCCACTGTTATTAGTCTCTGAGGGGAAAGCCAGCAGGCCTGCTTGGGCAGACTAACCCAACACAGGGAAGGCAGGGAGCTGCAGCAGCCTGGAGAGACCCCAGCCAGCAAGGAGAGAGACCCATGTCTCCACCCTAGAGAGATGACAACCGGGGGAGCTGCAAGTCAGACCGGGTACCCTTGCTGGGCCAGTGAGGTGCAGGTGCCCTGAACTGACACAAGAATCAGGCCCCTTGTCTTTAGTAGGAGTCACTCATGGGCAAAATCCGGCCCCTATAAGGCAACAGCAGAGCCGGGTTATTCCTTTAACCATTGATTTTCCAGACACAGGATTCATTTGCTCCTGACATGCTGGAGCAGGGTTCAGGCTGTGCAAGACACCGGGGGGGGGGGGGGTGCACGCCAAATTCTGCTCTCGTTCACACACTGTAAACTCTGACTGCTGCGGGCTGTATTCAAGGGCACAGAGAGAGAGAGAGAGAGAGAAAGAGACCTGGATACAGAGCATGGAAGTGAATTTTCCCCACTGCTGGCCCTGGACCTGTAGACACGGCCGAGTCCAGTACTGAGGCTTATTGGGGGGAGATCTCCCAGCATTGCTCTAGCACCTGCAGCTTTGTCTAGACGAGGGGGAAAGGTTTAAAAAAGGCACGGGGGTAGCTCAGCCGATTTGAAACCCCACCCAGTGTGGATGTAGCTTACCACCTCCACAGTCACATCAGCAGGTCATGCTGTAGTGTAGCCCTTGTCTAGCCAAGGGGCTCTGTCTACACACAAGAGTTGTCCCAGTTTAATGATGTCAGTACAGGAAAGGGAATAAGTCACCCCAGTCTGAGGCACCCTCACACCAGTATAACTGCATCCACAACTGGGATTGTGCCAGAATGACTATCTGTAAAAATAAAAATCACATCCCCACTCCCGCACCGCCTCACAGCAGAGTTATACCAGGACGGATGCTGTGTAGATAGGAAAAAAACCCACTGTTTTCCCTATTGAGTTTAACCCCAACTGAAAACCCCATTTGGCACCAATGTAGACAGTCTAAAGCCTTCAGCTCAGTTTGAATAGGTCGAGTTACAGTCTCAGCTTTAACTCAACCAGTTCAGCATCTAGGGTCATGGGAGGGGCTGAGTGCAAGAGGAAGAGGGCAGCTCCAGGGAACGGGGGCTGACGGCACGGTAGCTTTTCAGAGGAGGGGAGGGTTGGAATGCTTGTCATCGGAACTGGGCCCAGCAAACACACCTATCCCCAACTTCAGTCACTCCCAATCCCAGAGTGCACTAGGCTAGGGCAGGAGCCTCCTCCGGGTCTGTACCGAGGCCCAGCTCCGGAGGTCACGTAGGAGGCAGGATACGCCAAAAACCACTTGTCGGCTCTCAGGAGACTCCATTCTCTGCGAAGGTTGCTCTTTTAGCAGGGCAGCCCAATGGGCTTCTGGTTCCAGGCTCTCCCCAGCCCTTGCAGCAAAGCACATGCCTGTTTTCCCATCAAGACGCTTGGGCACTGTCCAATCTTTAATCTATCGCAGCCAGTACAGGGAGTAGTTGCAGGAGGCCGGGGAAGGGGCAGTAACACCACCGGCTATTGTAAGCTTGCAAGTGACTTCCAAAGAGCCCAGTGCGGACGTGCGCACGCAACCACCCACCCACACGCAGGCTCTGCAAGTCCCCATTTCCTTACTGGCGTCCAAGTGGATGGCTTCCGATTTCTGAGTGGTCCCAACGTTGTTCTGAGCCTCGCAAAAATAATCCCCCGTGTCGAAGCTGGTTACGGGCTCATTCATCTGGAGTGGGAAAGAAGGCGTGAGGGAGGCATAGACAGAGGCGTAAACTCCCCACGAGTCAAGCAGCCCCCTGCCCCGTGCATACCAGCACTCCTGTCTTGGTGTCGATCGCGTAGCAGGAGTTCCTGAATTTCTCGTTGATCTTGGGGTTGGAGGTCATAAGGACGTCGTACCTGTAGCATTGGCAGGTAGGAGGTGGAGAGCCATCTGTTTCCATGCATGTCAGCACAAGGCAAAGAGGCACATGTTACAGATGACCCTTGAACCCACCGCTGTGACCCCCTGCCCTAAACACACCCAAGACGCGGTCATCTGCATTTGTTAAATTGCGTTTAGTCTAATCCAGTCAGTCATGGGTTAATAGAGGACCGGCTAAGTGACATGAAGGCAAACAAATGGCCAGCTCATTTTAAGTGAAGTAAGTGGTAAGCAGCATCCATGTCTAGCTTGATAGTCCGTTGACTCGTGAACTAAGTCAGTGGCTGGGCCCCCTTCCATTGACAGGGCTTTCTTGGCACTGCTCCAGGGCTGATCAGTGACGTTCCAGAGCTCAGGCCAGTGTAACTGTCATTCCCCGACAACGCACCTTTAATTGCGATGGGGAAGGAGTGAAAAGCGGTTCCTTCCTGACCCATGCAGAGATCCTGTGCTGCCCTGAAGCTTGATTATACTCATGTCAGCACAACTGCAAATAGGAGTGGACTTTTCTTTAAAATCCAGCCACACTATTGTCTGGATCTCCTGGGACACATTCCACAGAGAGCAGCAGTTCCTTGCGTGGGTTCTGCACCAGCTGCCCTTTAATTCAAGAGAGGATTAATGGCACTCACTGGGCTGGCTCTTCCATTGCCCTGCTCCCTGGGCAGTCATTTACACCACAATAAAATGGGTGTGGAATGCAACTAAATCAGAGCAGCTCTCGGTGTTCTGGTGCAAACGACTGTACGAAGAGCAGGGAGACAGAATCAGGTGCCCGGCGTTCAACATAAATGGCAAGTGCACATGGGGAGAAGTGTCATGACCAGAAATTAACGCTTTGACTACGAGCCCTGCTGCTGGCAGTAGCCACCCTGCTGACAGGTGAAAGGTGCGATGCTGGCCGTGTGGGTGAAACCAGTGTCCCTCCCACTTTGATGGAGCAACTTGTCGAAACAAAATGTTTGACCAAAACTGCTGCAATCCTGAAGGAAGGAAACAGAGTTTGGTCCAACACTGGGCTCCCATTCGGTGACTGATTTCGCAGCGCTGGTGAAAGGTGCTAGACTGACAGCATTTGTGAGTGAGGCTCTGGGTACGGCCACAGAACAGGCACTGTAAAAGTAGTGCAATCTTCCCCCCCTAATCTTTTGCCAGGGACCTCAGCCCAGCCATGAAGGGACCATTTCTGGGGTGAGGACAGTCTCCATTGGTTTCTGCAGACAATACACCCAAGGTTCAGATTGGTGCTGACAGTGAGTCTTCAAGGTGTGAAAAAGTGGATTGACAGCACATCTGTATGAAGGGGATCTCTGCTTAAATGCCATTCGCATGTAATGCAAGATAAGCATGGACTTGCCCACGTCAGCAGGGGGAACAGTTACAGTGTCAGACTTCCTGAGTGCGTGTTACAGAAATAACAGTGCCCCCATGTAGCTAGGATTGTTTCTTCTTTGCCACATAATGGGCTATGCATTTACCTGTGCGAGGCAGTCCTCGAGAACCAGTTGTGTTTAACGGTTCTGAAGATGCGGAGCCAACAGAACTGGAGGCTTTTGAAACCATTGGATAATCTGGGCATTAGGCTTTCCCCAGGGCCCCCCTTCGAACCTGGCTAGCCTGACTGGATTACAGGATACTTGCCACTGCCCAAAGCAGCCTTATTCCATGGCTCTATTCCAGCAGGACTGACGCTGCTCTCAGGAAGGCCCTAAAGCTCCATTCATGCGCCGCTCTGGCCCTGCAGGTCCGTGGTCAGGGGACATGGGTGAGAATTTCAGAGAACCAGGTTTAGACGATTGAGGCTTCCCTACAGTCTAAGTCCAATGTGGAAAGAGTCTTGTTTCAGTGACCTCAGGCTAGTTTGCTATCCACTGATGATGCCGTGGTGTGCGGAGAGCAACATTGTTCAAATAAGCCATTGGACTCTTAGTAGGGAAAAATAATACCCTCCTTGCGGCAGGAGTCAGTGGGGAGGTTCCCCGGTCTGTGCCACGCAGGTTAGAAGTTCATAGTGCTTCCTTCGAATCTTAAACTCTATGAAAACACACTCCTTGCCCACAGTTAGCAACATGCCCCCAGGGGCCCCCTCTCTCCGAGACTAGAAGGCCTGGAACTTTAGCCATGGCAACCGGTCCCAAGTTGTAATTACAGAAAGGCAATAGTACCTTGGACGATGAGGTCAACTTCTGACTTATTTAGTCGGCCAATGCCCCCGCTCCCAGTCCAGAGGACCTCGCAGATGTACTTCCCCATGTCCTTCCGAGTCACCGAAGTGAAACGAATCCCCGTGGCTGTGAACTGAGCACGGTCTTTGTAGGGCTCTGCAGAGAAAGGGGAGACAGTGAGAAGCTGAGAGCACTTGGAGGTGGGAATACAAGTGAGAGCCAGAACAGGCTGCTGGTGTGGAGAAGGGGGGGAAGGGCAGCCCCAAGAACCAGCCTCAGAGCAGAGAGCACGGTAAGGAGAAGAGCTGATTAAATGGGATTCAGTTCAAATACAACAAGAGGTCTCCCCATTGCAAAAGGAAGCTACATGCCCCTATGTCCAATAGCCAAGCCAGCCCAATCACAGCTGGCCGGGGGATGGAGGGGTTTGTTGCAGGGTTTAAGGAATGGGTTCTGTTATGCTGTGCTGCTGGCAGATATGAACTAGTTAGTAAGGAGGTTATTCCACCCCATTTCTTTCCTCGTAGCTTTTCCCACGAGTGCTCAGTGCTTTTAAGAAATGAGTTAGCAGTGGGAAAGCTGATTCCAGGCAAAGCAATCTAGAACGCTGTGTGTGGTTACACCAGTCACATTAAAAGACTGTTCTCAAACTGTTCAGCTGATATGGCTGAGCGACAAAGGGGTCTGCAGAAGGCGAGGAACCCATCTGCTAGGACAGAGGACACAAAATGGCTGGTTGGTTCTCGCCTGTCTTCGTAACACCTCAGCACATCTGTACACCACAGCTCAGCCATGGTAGCATCAGTGCATGCTGGGATTCCTGAAACACCTACCCCAGAGGGTCCAGCTCTGTTACTAGGAGAAGGCGCTTCTGGCTAATTTCCAGATGTGAAGCACTGCATTGTGGGAAAGTAGCTGAATCGGGGTAACTGCTGCCAATGCCTGTGGCTTCCTGCCCATATTGAGAAGTTACGGACTGAACTGGTTCAGAAGGACCCAAGCTAAAGACCTCACTTCGGATCAGGGTGGATAAAAATCAATGATTAAAAAAAAGTCTCATTTAAATTGGATACAGAATTATTTTCAAAAATAAACCTATTTAAAAATAAATTTGAAATTATTACAACCTGTATTAAGGCCAAACTTACTATAGTCTATTAAAATAATTTAAATTAAATTTTTTTTAAAAAGGAACAGTATGTTCACTGCTGAAGTTTTAATGAAAGTCTGAACTGGTGGAAGTCACTGGCTAAGGTCTTGAAACCAGAGTTTACTGACATGCTGAACCAGCTTTGGACTGCACATGCAGAAGAAGCTACTGCTGAGAGAATTTTTTTCCCTATTTTCAGTTTATTAACTAATTCATCTGAATGAGTCGTTCATTCATTAAACCGATTGGGAGCTGAAAAAGCAGAAAAGCTTGTTTTCTTCTTGCAGACTATGAATAAAAAGTAGATGTAAGAGAATGAGATCTACTAGCTCTAAAATCTTGCCATGGTGACCAGAAACAATCAGTTCAATTCACTAAAGTTATACTTTGTTTAATAAATTAGTTTTAAATGCTAAACATACTGTCAAACTTTTCTTATTTATCCAGTGCACGTAAGGTGGTTTTATTTAACTGCTTAAAAAACGTTTAAATGCTGAGTTTGTGCCTTTTTATTTGAATTCCGATCTCCAGAGTTTGACACAAATCAATCACAATAAAAGTTAAATCAAGTAAATAAGAAATGCATAATTCCCCATTTTCAAACAATAAAAAATGTAAACTTTAAGAATTTGAAGAACTGTATGTTAAGCTATATAATTGCTTAACTAAATGTGGATCCACCTGCTTAGCAAAGAGCACCAGCAAACTTGGGGTAAAGCTATATTTAGTTGCAATTGAACACATTTTAATGAATATCAATTACTAAAAATCAATGCTTCTTTAGGAAAATAACCGGGGGTGGAGGAAGCCTCCCAATTCAATGGGTGAACTATACTAAGCTACTGAGGGGGCACCAACCACCTGCAGCAGCACCCCAGCACTAAAACCTTAATCCCGGCCCTGGTGTGGTGGAGCAGGCTGGAGAGTGAGTCTGCCCCCCACACATCCCCACAGCTAGGGTTGTCAACTTTCTAATAGCAGAAAACCGAACACCCCTGCCCCACCCCTACTCCAACGCCCTGCCCGGCTCACTCCATTCCCCCTCCCTCCCTCTCCCCCACCCTTGCAGGGGGTTGGGGTGCAGGAGGGGGTACGGGCAGGGATGAGGGCTTTGGGGCACTGGAAGGGGCTCCAGGCTGGGTCAGGGGGGTGGGATGCAGAAGGGGTGAGGGCTCCAGGATGGGATGGCATCCGGAAATGCCAGCCTGTCGGATCCGCAACATGCTCCGCAGCCGGAGACCCCCACTACCTCTCCTTCGATGGGGTCGCCTTCGATTTCCAAGGCACCTGCACCTACATCCTGGCCAAGACCTGCACCAACACCGGGAACCTGACATTCTTTGCCGTGAAGGTGGAGAATGTGCCCTGGGGCAATGGGAAGATGTCTGTCACCAAGCTGGTGTCCGTGGAGGTCTACGGGCTCACGCTCACCCTGCTGCAGAACAGGAAGGGGCTTGTCATGGTAAGTCCTGCTCAAGATGTTCCCAGGGGGCTGAACCCTGCAATGGGGCAGCCCCACTGATGTGGCAATGCAAGGAGCACTTGTCTCCTGGGTCACTCATTAGGAGCGCGCAGGCAGGAGGGGTCAGACACTCAGGTTCTGATCCTGACCTTATTGGCACCAGGGCCAATCCAGAGGCATCCCGCTGAAGAAAGCAGAATCGCTCTGGATTTTCTCTGGGACAAGTGAGATCGGAATCCTGCCCTCAGCTCATTGCGCTCAGTGGATGATTGCAGAGTAAGCCCAGGGAACTGATATCAGAATCAGGCCCTGATGCCATTACACTGGAAGAGGTGACCCTGGATTTACCTTGGGGTCAGTGAAATCAGAAGTGACCATAACATAATTGAGTTCAGTGGAGTCACTACAGATTTGCCCAGGTGTCACTGAGACCCTATCTTGTGCCCATAACCCACCCCTACAGCATCCACTCCCCCGACTCACAGGGAATGCTCCGTCTCTTCCATGTGGACGGGGCGTCTCACAACCTCCCTGTGGTCGTGACCGATGGGCAGCTCCAAGCATATCAGCATGGTGGAAACGTGCTGGTGCAAACAGACTTCGGCCTCACTGTGAGCTATGACCTGGTTTACCACGCCAGAGTCACCATCCCAGGGAACTACCAGGGCCAGACGTGCGGCCTTGCGGGAACCACAACGGGCGTTGGGACGACGAGTTCCTGCTCCCCGATGGAAGGGCGGCCCCTAACGTGGCAGCGTTCAGTTCTGCCCGGAAAGTCCCGATCCCGGGGGTGGCCTGTGAGGATGGATGCACCAGGAACAGCTGTCTGGTCTGCAAGGAGATGAAGAAGGACTTCTTCAAACAGCGCAAATACTGCGGGTTGCTCATGGTGCCCGATGGCCCCTTCGCCACCTGCCACAGCACAGTCAGCCCCACTGTGTATTTCAACAGCTGTCTGTATGATCTGTGCCTGGGCAATGGGGACTCCCAGGTCCTGTGCCAGAGCATCCACAGCTACGTGACAGCCTGCCAGGAGTTCCGGGTCACCGTCCAGCCCTGGAGGAGCACCTCCTTCTGCAGTAAGTGCCGTGATGCTGGTGTAGCACAAGGGCCTGTCCCACTCGCTCCCCTCCCTCTGCAGGTATCTAGGTATCTCATTCCAGGCCGCTGGGCTTCTTGAGAGACTCCTTTGGGTGGGAACCAACAACTTCATGTTCCGTTATAAAGGTGACCTGATCCTCTCGTCCCTGTTAGATTCTCCTCTCCTTCATGTCTGTCCCTCTAAGGTGTGGGGTGAGATCTCTCCAGCCATCAATTACTTCTCTCTCTGCTTTAGCTCTGAGCTGCCCGGCCAACAGTCACTACAAGCTGTGCGCCGACCTCTGCACCACCACCTGTGCCAGGATCACCGATGCCAGGAAGTGCCCAGACACCGGCGCCGAAGGCTGCCAGTGCGATGATGGCTTCCTCTTTGATGGCCAGGGCTGCATGCCTCTGCAGATCTGAGGGTGCTTCAAAAAGGGGATATATTACAAGGTACTGCCCCCTGCTGGGGTATTAAATCCTATCCGTTCGCTTCCTCCATGCCCTGCTCTCATCAGCCATGTTGGATCAGACCGTTGTCACTTGCCAATGGCAATACATGAATCTCTGTAGAAAGGCGAAAGGCACTAATGGTGCAAGGCTTGTTCCATGAACCGTGTCCCTGCAAGGGCAGTGGAGTCTAGGGGTTGGAGCAGGGAGCTGGGAGTCAGGACTCTTCGGTTCTCTCCCCAGCCCTGGGAAGGCAGTCATGCTGTTATACTTAGAAAATGAAAACCAGCAGGATCTTATTCAGGGAATAAGGCAATAGTAGGGGATGTAACATTACAGTAGTTGTGGGGGACCATCTGGAAAATATGTCATACCAATGGTAAGCTGTTATCTGTCTCTCTGCAGTGGCAATTCTTAACATATCCCTGTTTGTATTCATAATATGGATGGTTCGGTTTCCCACATTCCCTTTTGTTTGTTCTAGGAACTGTGTTACCTCTTTACCTTTTAATAGGTGATTGGTGAATTCCTGCCATTCAATATCAAGATTGACAGAGAATTCAGCTAAATCAGTGCTCACAGTAAGATGAGATTTTTCTGGCTGTGGTAGATAGTAAGTGTGATTATTAACTAACATGGCCCCCTCCCCACAGGAGCTGCACCCCAATGGCTCTAACCGACATGGCTTCCCCCCCCCCCCCGCAAGAGTTGCTCACTAACAGCTCCAACCAACACAGCCCCGTCCCCCACAGGAGCCGCTCCCTAATGGCTCTAACCAGCGTGGCCCCCTCCCCCACAGGAGCCGCTCGATAACGGCTCCAACCGACGCAGCCCCCTCCCCCACAGGAGCTGCTCCCTAACGGCTCCAATGGACGCAGCTCCCTCCCCCACAGGGGCCGCTCCCTAATGGCTCTAACCAATGCAGCCCCCTCTCCCTCAGGAGCTGTTCCCTAATGGCTCCAGCTGACACAGGCCCAGCATTGCCAGTCTTGTGTTTTTTTCACAAGTGCCGGGGTTTTGCCGGGGGGCTGGGGCTTGTCTGGTGATGGCGCGAGAAGCTCCAGGCCCCTGGTGAAGTCCAGCCCCGCTGGGAGCCAGCAAAGTCGCTCCTCTCTGCTCACCGCTCTGATTGGGGGAGCAAAGAGTCCAGCTGCCCAGGGTGGTGCCGCTCCCTCCCTTCCCCTGTCCCATGAGCAACGGGATGGGACAGCTCCTATGCTCCTCCCCCACCCACAGCACCCACCCTGGGAAGGGGCAAATGGGGGTGAGGAGCCCCAGGAGCTGCTCCCAACCCATTGCAGGCCTCCCTGGGACGGGAGGGAGAGGGGTGAAAAATCCCAGGAGGAGCAGAGGAGAGGCTGTGGGGGGCTGAGTTGAGCAGGTGGGAGTCTGGGATTGCTGGGGCGGAGGCTGGGGCTGAACTGACGGGGGATTGATGGAGGTGGGGGCTGGGGTGCTGAACTGAGGGGAGCTGTACTGCTGGGGTGGAGAATGGGGAGCTGAACTGGGGGTGTTGGACTGATGGGGATGTGGGCTGGGGTGGGGTGGGGGGGCTGGACCGATGGAGGGTGGGCAATGGGGGGTTACTGAGGTGGCTGAACTGATGGGGGGAATGGGTGCAGAGAGAATAGAAGGGGGAACTGGGGGACAGGATTAATTACTGCACAGGGGACAGGCAAATGTGGGGGTGACAGCTCCTGCAACAGGGACCAAAATCCCCTTCCCTTAGGAGAGTGGGCAACATGAATTGTCACAGACACGCACTGAGGTGGGCGGGAGAGTTCTAACATCAAAAGACAGGCCGCAATTCACAGTGCAGTCCTTTTAAAAGAAGCTCTTTATTTCTTGGGGCCGATTTCATGAGATTTAGGGTCTGACTCACAATTTTTGATCTCTTGAGATTGGCAATACCATAGACCCCTCCCCCACAGGGGTGGCTCCCTAAAGGCTCTAACCAGAGCCGCCCCCCTCCCCCATGGTTGGCCTCACCAATTCCTAGTCTTAGTCCTTTTGAAATCCCAATGAAATAGTTTTTCTTCAGTATTTGCCAATTTGTGACAATCAAAAGGCTTTGAAGAGATGGTCCAATTTCAATGATGTTCTGATGGAAACCATGCAAATTCCAAAACCCACCGGGTTTTCTCCCAGCTTGCTGACCTGGCTCTTTGGCATCTTGCCAGCAGGATTGCCTCAGAGCCGGGTCTCCATTTCCCTTCAGAGAAAATTTTGCAATTGATTAGATTTATTCTAAATTGGGACGGAACCAATTTTCGAAATATTGAAATCCTCCACCATAAAGAATTACTTTTCTCCAGCCAGTTCTATCTAACATGATGCTATAAACTATTTCTGGCTCCGATTTGGGACCAGATTCACTGAAAATTTTGGATGGGGCCCATTGCTAATCTGAGCAGAGGTCAGAATGAAATGTAAATGACTAGTGCCGTCGATTGTGACCTTTGCCCTTTCTTTCTCACCATGAAGGTGAATAACACCAGGGCCCACTTACCCATCTCCCTCAACAATGGGGCCCTTCGGCTCTATCAGAGCGACACCTCCCTCGTCCTCCACACCAACTTCAACCTCAGAGTGTCCTACGACTGGAACAAACACCTGAGGGTCACCGTCCCTAATGACTTCTCTGAGAGCCTGTGCGGTCTGTGCAGCAATTATAATGGGGACCCTTCCGATGACTTCTGGACCCCAGCCGAGGATCAGGATCCCAGTGCCATACTCCAGGAGCAAAACTGGGAAGTGGAAGATGAGGATCAGTTTTGCTGGCACAATTGCATTGGAGGTTGCAGACCCTGTGCCCCCAGCATAGCCAGAAAGTACAAGGAGGAGGCCTCGTGCGGCCTGATAACCAAGGTCTCAGATGGGCCCTTCAGCCAGTGCCACATCAAGGTGGATCCTACAGTCTACTTGGACAACTGCATGTACGATCTGTGCCACAACGACGACTACAGGAAGGCCCTGTGTGAGGTCCTGAAGGCCTACGTGGACGCCTGCCAGCTGGAGGGGGTCAGGATTGGAGAATGGAGGCAGCTGGCCAGATGCCGTGAGTACAGATTTGAATGCCAACATTATATAAACGGGTCTGGGGGTCAGCACTCCTGCATTCTATTCTTCTCCTTAGGAGGGAGTGTGGCCTAGTGCTTTGAGCAGTGGTTGGGATATGAGGACTCTTGGTTGTACTGTACCTACAGTATCTCTGCCTGTCTGTCTATGGTATTTCTAAGGTGGCTCTCACTGTGAATATATAACATCTGCCGATGACACATGGGAGTCTGAGATAAGTTGATGCCAATTTTTAAGTCAATCATCCCTTTATGGGCCTGATCCTTTAGGGTGCCAGGCACCTCCTGCAATGTGATGAGCATCATTGACTCTTCTTGAGGTGAGTGGGATTGGAGAGCTCTCTGTGCCCCATTAGAGATGTCCCTTTCTGTCTATTTTAAATTCTGCTTTTTCATGGAGAGAACTTGCTGCTAAATCTGTGGGTCCTTCACTCTCCAGCCATGGAGTGCCCCCTGGAGAACAGCCAGTACCAGCTCTGTGGAACAGCCTGCCCAGCCACGTGTGTGGACCAGTCAGTCCCCAGCAGCTGCCAAGACCCCTGCGTGGAAAGCTGCCAGTGTAAGGATGGTTTTGTGCTGAGCCAGGGCAAATGCATCCCACAGGGCAACTGTGGGTGCCAGTTTAAAGGGTGCCCCATGCCCCCAATGAGAGCTTCTGGATCGAAGAGGCATGTGGGACATGGTGCATGTGCAATGCAGCCACTAGACAAGTCGAATGTGTGGGTGCTACATGCAAACATTCAGAGAGATGCGGGCTAGTGAATGGCGTACGGGGCTGTTACCCTTCCAGCTATGCCATCTGCTCTGTGACAAGGAATCTGTGCTATGCCACCTTTGATGGACAGAGATACGACTTCCAAGGGCACCTGACACTACCAGCTCACGGCTCTGTGCGAGAAGGCAGAGGGACTGGTGGACTTTAAAGTCTACTTCCAGGAGAACAATACCGCTCCTGTACAGATCAAGGTTTATCAGATTAACCTCAGGGTCAGCAATCAATTCCCTGGGAAAGTCCTGGTGAGTTTCTCAAATTGTCTCTAATCTCTCTAAAACATTTGTGGAAAGTCACCTGTGTGATCCAGAAAAGTTGCAGACAGCGCATGGAAGGATTTTGAAATATAGGGTGAATTGTAACCACATTCTTCTATAAACAGGGAGCCAATGGAGATATTTAAGGACTGAGGTGATGTGGTTACACTTCAGATGTGTGAGAAGGTGTCTGAATCATAGGACTGGAAAGTACCTCGAGAGGTCATTAGTCAAGTTCCATGCAATCATGGCAAGATTAAGTATTACCTAGACCATTCCTGACAGGTCGTTGTGTAACCTGCTCTTAAAAATCTCCAATGATGGATATTCCACAACCTCCCTAAGCAATTTATTCTAGTGATTAACTACCCGGACAGTTAGGAAGTTTTTCCTAACGTCCAAACTAAACCTCCCTTGCTGCAATTTAAGCCCACGGCTTTTTGTCCTATCCTCAGAGATTAAGGAGAAAATTTGTTCACCCTCCTCCTTGAAACAACCTTTTATGTACTTGAAAACTGTTATCATGTCCCCTCTCAGTCTTCTCTTCTCCAGACTAAACAAACCCATTTTTTCAATCTTTCCTCATAGGTCATGTTTTCTAGATCTTTAATCATGTTTGTTGCTCTTCTCTGGACTTTCTCCAATTTGACCACATCTTTCCTGAAATGTGGCACCCAGAACTGGACAAAATATTCCAATTGAGTCCTAATCAGTGCAGAGTAGAGCAGAAGAATTACTTCTTGTGCCTTGCTTAAAACACTCCTGCTAATAGCAACAGTGTTACACTGTTCAATCATATTTAGCTTGTGATCCATTATGACCTCCAAAACCCTTTCTGCAGTACTCCTTCCTAGGCAGTCATTTCCATCTTCTATGTGTGCAACTGATGGTTCTTTCCTAAGTGGAGCACTTTGCATTTGTTACTCCTGGGGAAATTCTCGCATAATTTTGTATTTACCCACATAAAAAACATTTTCCTAAGAAGTGCTGCAGTTCTGCCTTTTTCCCACCAGAGGCCGCTGTGATACCAGAACAGCCAGCTGCTTTATGCCTGCTGTTATAGTGCCACAGCGGCCTCTGGTGTGCAAAAGTCAGAATTGCAGCACTTCTGAGGCAAAATGTATTTTATGCGGGAAAATACTAAATTCTATGGCCAGTGATGCAGAATTCCCCCATGAGCAGCACCTTGCCCGTGGAGCCAGTTTAGGACAGAGTGGGGCACACAGGGCTGCTGGGGGGTCACAGACTGGGATTCAGAATGACTTGTAGGGAGGACAGACTGGCACATGGGCTCAGGAGCTAGTTGGGTGACAGCGTTGAGCCTGGGGAGTGGGGAGGGAGGCTGCAGAGACCCGTGGGGATGAGGGGTTTGGGGATGGGGCAGATGTGCCTGACTGAATGGGAGAGGGTTGGGGTCATCCAGAGTCTGCATGGGGGAGGCTTCCCAATACCCTAACAATCCCACCCCCCATGAAGAAAAACCTCCCACCCACACCCAACACTCTCCAGTTTCACTCCTAGGTTCCTTCTCTCTCCCTGAGGTCCTCCGTTACCCCTGACTCCCCAAGCCTTTGCCCTGCTTCTGACAGGTGCAGGAATTACAGTTCTGTATTGTAATATAAATGAATTACACAAAGTTCTGTTTCAGAGTAGCAGCCGTGTTAGTCTGTATCCGCAAAAAGAACAGGAGTACTTGTGGCACCTTAGAGACTAACAAATTTATTAGAGCATAAGCTTTCGTGGGCTACAACCCACTGCATCCGAAGAAGTGGGTTGTAGCCCACGAAAGCTTATGCTCTAATAAATTTGTTAGTCTCTAAGGTGCCACAAGTACTCCTGTTCTTTTTACAAAGTTCTGTATGAATATGCCTAGTAAGGAATCTGTCAAAAACAACTTTGCCAGAATCTTTTCTTTTTTTTCTTCTTCTTCTTTTTTTTTTTTTTTTTTTGGTCTATACATACTGACAGATATCTTGAAATAAATTACCAAAATAATTGAAACTGGCATGATTATATTGTGTTATTTTGACAAATAAGATATGCAGAATTTTGCAGAATTTTCAAACATTGTGGGCAGAATTTTTTATTTTTTGGCGCAGAATTCCTCCGGGTGTAATTTGTCCTTATTGAATTTTATCTTATTTACTTCAGACCATTTCTCCAGTTTGTCCAGATCATTTTGAATTTTAATCCTATCCTCCAAAGCACTTTCAATCCCTCCCAATTTGGTATCGTTCACAAACTTTATAAGTGTCCTCTCTATGCCATTATGTAAATCACTGATGAAGATATTGAATAGAACTAGATCCTTGCAGCCAAAACTGATCCTTGATATGCTCTTCCAGCTTGACTGTGATCCACTGATAACTATTCTCTGGGAACAGTTTTCCAACCAGTTATGCACCCACCTTATAGTAGCTCCATCTAGGTAGTATTTTCCTAGTTTGTTTATGAGAAGGTCATGCAAGACAGTATCAAAAGCCTTACTAAATTCAAGATATACCACATCTACCTCTTCCCTCCCATCCACAAGTGTCCACACTGTCAGAGTGTGCTCTCACCCCCAATGGGGCACCTCCTTGTGGCTGCAGCTTGGAATTAGCTCTGCCTTTCTGAAGCCCCTGCCTGCGAGTGCTGACTGTATGACACTCTCTCTACCTGAACTCGATGGCTCCCTCCTGGTGGCTTGGCCCTCTGGCTAGGTCACTGTAGTTTCTCCTTTCTGGGAGGTTTGTGTACCGAGTGTCACCAACTGCCCCAGGCAGTCTTCCAATTCACTGCCCCTCTATGGTGCCACATCCCCAGTGGCTGGTAGGGGAACGTGGGCTCACCCTCATCTTTGGGTTCCAGCCCAGGGACCCTAAAACCAGCAGCTAAGGTCTACCCTGTCCCATGCCTTGTTTCTGTTTCCTTGGATTGCTTCCTATGTTGCCTCTATCAGTCTCCTTCTCTACCCTTCTCCGGCTACACCCTTCCCTCCTGGCCAAGACCCCCTCACCTCTCCCTAGCCTCAGAGAGTGACTGCAGACCTCCTCCCTGCAGCCCCCTTCTGCCCTAAGCTACCTTGCTTTATACCAACCCCACCTGTTCCTGTTCAGCTTCACTCTTTAATTAGTTCTCATTGCTCCCTGGCTCCTCCTCCAGGTGCATCTTAGGTGGTTAATTGGCCTGTCTAGCCACCTTAACCCTTTCAGGGGCAGGTGTGGGGTGAGCACTCCCTCACAGTGTCAATAGCATCCAGCAGAGGTGGGAACCTGGGGAGCTGGGGCTCAAGTAGGACAGAGAGGAGGGACCTGCAATAGCTAATGCCAGGGGAAATTCAAGTCTGGTTAGAGCTGGGATTCAGGCAAGCTGTAGGGAAGGAAGCAGGCCGGACTGGATGATTATTTGAACAGAGGTGGCTTATTATTGTAATCATGGACCAGAGTTCTGTGCTGGTGTGAGAGGTTCCACCAGAGGTGAGCAATGTTTCATATCCCATGTGTCTTGCTTTAACAGGTGAACACTTTCCTGATGAATCTTCCCTTGAACCTCATTGATTAAAAAATCACTGTGTATACGAACACAGCAGACAGAGACAGACACACACCTTGTTTGTGGGAGAGAGAGAGAGAGATGCACACTGCCCCTTTAAGTAAGCTGACCCACTCTTAAGTGCATTGTCTTTTTAAGTGGATCAGGAAGTTGAGACAGCAGCTGCTGCCCCAAGCACTCTCTGTCTCTCTCCACCGGTGTCACCTCCCTGCTCTATATGGAGAAGGGGTAAGCAGGGTGCAGGAGCAGGGGGACACCCTGACATTATTAACAGGTGTGTTGTGAGCAAGACACGAGAAGTCATTCTTCCGCTCTACTCTGCTCTGGTTAGGCCTCAGCTGGAGTATTGTGTCCAGTTCTGGGCACCACATTTCAAGAAAGATGTGGAGAAATTGGAAAGGGTCCAGAGAAGAGCAACAAGAATGATTAAAGGTCTTGAGAACATGACCTATGAAGGAAGGCTGAAAGAATTGGGTTTGTTTAGTTTGGAAAAGAGAAGACTGAGAGGGGACATGATAGCAGTTTTCAGGTATCTAAAAGGGTGTCATAAGGAGGAGGGAGAAAACTGGTTCACCTTAGCCTCTAAGGATAGAACAAGAAGCAATGGGCTTAAACTGCAGCAAGGGAGGTCTAGGTTGGACATTAGGAAAAAGTTCCTAACTGTCAGGGTGGTTAAATACTGGAATAAATTGCCTAGGGAGGTTGTGGAATCTCCATCTCTGAAGATATTTAAGAGTAGGTTAGATAAATGTCTATCAGGGATGGTCTAGACAGTATTTGGTCCTGCCATGCGGGCAGGGGACTGGACTCGATGACCTCTCGAGGTCCCTTCCAGTCCTAGAATCTATGAATCTATGAATTAGCCCCCCCGCAAAGCAAGCAGGAGTCTCTGGGAGCAGTTCCAAGGCATAGGGCAGGAGCAGCACATGGCAGTGGGGGAAGGGACAGTTGAACTGCTGGCAATTGATAGCCTGCTGGGCGGCTGCAGCACAGGGACCTTAGGGGAGTAGGGAGCTGATAGGGGGGCTGCTGGTCCACCCCGGTTCCAAGCCCCCACCAGCTAGCTGCAACGGGCTGCTCTTCCTGCAAGCAGAGGACAAAGCAGGCAGCTGCCAAAGGGGAGCATTGCACAACTTTAAATAAGCATGTTCCCTAATTGATCAGCAACGTTAACCGGGACAAGGGAGGTCTAAGTTGGACATTAGGAAAAAGTTCCTAACTGTCAGGGTGGTTAAACACTGGAATAGATTGCCTAGGGAGGTTGTGGAATCTCCATCTCTGGAGATATTTAAGAGTAGGTTAGATAAGTGTCTATCAGGGATGGTCTAGACAGTATTTGGTCCTGCCATGTGGGCAGGGGACTGGACTCGATGACCTCTCGAGGTCCCTTCCAGTCCTAGAATCTATGAATCTATGACAGTTCTATTACGAGATAAATAAAAAGTGTTGCATATAAATAAAAAGGTGATACATTTAATGTTTGATATTTAATAGGCTATTTATCAGTATTAATTCTCACTGTGCCGCAGTTTATCCATCTTTAAAATGGAGAGAATACCTGTCTGCTCCACACCGTTTTTTGTGACTAGACTAAATGAACATCTGTACTTACTTTCCTGCACAGAAAGAAGCAGAATCATCTATTACATGACCTTGGTTCTGGCAGATAAGGCTCTTTACCAGCCACTGCTTAAAGAAGCTGTGGGCACAAATTAGGCCAAGCACTTGTGGAAATAACAGCTCCCAACACACCAGACAACTGAACCCTTTGAGGAAAAACCCCTCCTAAGAATCCAGCCATGATAATCCATCTCCTTCACCATCCAAGTTCTGGAACACTCCTGAAACCTCTGGGACAGCAGCTCCATGGCAATAATTTCTACTTCAACAGTTTCCTTGTAATCACTGCAGAACCATGCACCTCTGGCTTTCAGAACAGCTAAGGCAGGGCACTAAATGTTTAGCTGGGCTCACGTCTTTGATCACACCCATCATGTTTGGCAATCTCATATGTGGTGCTTTCTGGCAAGAATGTAGAAATCACATCAGATACAAATTAAGACCCACAGCAGCAGAGACCAATGCTTAATTGTATGTTTTAAAAAAGCCAAAAGAGAGACACTCTTGCTACAGCATTTCATGTAGCATACCACACTAAGGGAATTAGAGTGAATGACAAATGGCCAAAGGAACTTAAGGTAACTAAGCCCTTTTGTACATAGTAGTATTACATATCTACGTAGTATGTGCTAAGTAAAGTTTGAGATATCACATCCATGGAGCAGTTTTCTTTTTAAAAGTAAGATCTGTTAACCTGTAGTCAGTAACACAAAATGTCTTAAGACCCTATCAGTGTTTTTTAGTAGTTAGAGCAGGGGTGTGAAAGTCAAAACTTGAATTCAGTTCCCACCTCTGTCACTGACTTCCCTTACACCACTTACACTCACTCCACCAAAATGAGATTAATAATAATTAATTACTTCACAAGGGTGTTCTGTTGTTTTAATTAATGTTTGGCACTTCAATATTTGATGATGAAAGGATCAGAAAGAGTTAATTAGGGTATTGCTTTAATATCTGATATTTAGAGCAACTGTCAGTTTATAACTATAAATGTATTTGTACAATGTATGGCTTGATGAAAAAGATATATAATGCTTTTCTTCAGCAGGTACTTTACTTCAAAAGACAAAGTAGATCATTGAAATTGTTATACCAATAGAATAAAAACCAGCAGGATCTTATTAAGAGGGATAAGGCAAAGATGCCACATTTATTGTAAATATACTGATAAAGCAAAAGATAAAAGTAAACAATGTTGTTTGACTACTTATTTCTTATACACACACACACACACACATACATATATATATATATAGAGAGAGAGAGAGAGAGAGAGAGGTTCATTCACACAATCATTCATTTAAGTTCTGTATAGGTGTTATAGTTACCAGCCTAGAAGTTGCTCATGCCAAGTTACTGGCCAGGTATCTTGGTCATGAGGATGGAGCCGAGTCTGTGTCAGATGCACCTGATGCTCCTGGAGGTTGGCAGAAGCACCAGAGACTCAAAGTCCTCAGTCTTGAGAGTCCATTCTTATAGGATTTAATTCCTATGTTAGTTTATGGGAGCTGTTTCATCCTGCTGTTGCTGACTCAATCAGCAGATGGCACATTCCTGTCCAAAGTGGCACATTCCTGGTGGCTCCACACTGTCCAAAGTTTGTGTTTCTCATCCTTCCAGGTGATGGGGTGGATCCCAGTTTACCCTCAGGGGGTTGTCTGGTGGTCCTACTCGACACATTCTTCGGCCGATGGATACTCCCTTTCTAGGCTGGCACCTCCCTAACCATTCATGTATCAAGCATTCATCAGCATACATTCCATATCTTAACCATATTTTAATTTACTGTCTCCACCACTTTCAGGCTGTGTGCTAATTCATTTGAGATTCCCGGCCCTTTAATCACAGAGAGTGGGGGTCTGTCCTAGGAGCCGTTGAATGAAGTGAAAGTCACTTAACGGCTTATAGTGTTTGTTTACATTGTATCAATTACTTCAAGAACAAAGTCAATTAACTTGTTTGTAAGTTTTACATAGTAACAAAGTATCTTTCACAGGATAGATATAAGCAATGGTTTCTACAGACAGTAGCTTACAAGTTTTAACAGAAGACCCAAGAGATTTTTGTACTTGGTGAAACTGTTGGATTTTAAAGTGTGGGGGACAAATTATGAGGGGGTCACTGTCACTTGGGGGAATCACTGTTAGTACCTTCTTTAATATCCCTACAAAATATTATCTGTAGTCAGTCCCTGGGGCACAGATGTTAAGCAATTTCTACAAGTCACAGTCAGTCAAAGCAGAACCATAAAAAGAACCCAGATCTCCTGATTCACCTGTTCTATCCTCCGCTCTCTAGCTACCTGTCATGTGATGAACTACACCTTCTGTGATGGACTACTTTTACTGAACCAGGGCTGACTGCAGACAGACACCAGAAATGCCGGCTGTTAGCCAAGCATGGGAAGCAGAACTCGGGATCTTCAGCTCCAAAAATAGGCCTCTGTCACTTGAGCACAAAGAGAATTACCACCAGTTCTCCCTAAACTTGGAGCTTTTATTTATCTTTTTGGGCTAGTCTCTAGAGAGGGCACATACTCATAAACAAATGGGCAGGGCAGGGGCAGGCAGGGATGCACACATATATAACAGCCACTACATCACCCCCTTTTTGTGAGTTAACACCTGGTTGTCATGGCAATTGCACCACAGCCTTCATTGTGACATCCTCTAGCCCAAGCAAAGCTATTGAGGCAATCAACAAAAGTCAGTGCGCAACTTGGCCTCAGAGAGAGACAGTTGGTGCCGTGCTATACTGCAGCAATTTTCAGTTGTTAGTCATTACAAGATTTGGCATTCCGACCTCAGAAGTAAGTGAGTTTTTCCATGTACCCAATATAAGAGAACTGTGTGAGGTTTTTTATGAATGGAGTTGTGGGGCCACAGGGGTTTCAGCCTAGTTCTCAGTGGGCATTAGATAGATTATTCCTGTAACTTTGAACCTAGATGATTCCAAATGAAAACAAAGCTAACAAAGAAAAGCCTGAAAGAATCTTAACCTAAATAGGACTTAATCAGTCTCTTAAACAGAGGGATATTCTATGAGATATGGGAACAGTTTTAAGGCCAGTTTCAGCTGCAGAGATCACCTCATTGTTTAATTAATTCCTTTGCCCTATCATTAATGAGATGAGTACCAACCTGAAAAACAGTCCTATCTTCACAAGTCAATAATAATCCTTTGTCTAGCCAGTGATCCTAAATATATATATATATAGAGAGAGAGCACCAATCACCACAACATCTCTCTATCCATCTACCAAAGTAGGGAAGTACTATTTACCTCTCACATAACACAAGAAAAAGGGGTCACCCAATGAAATTAATAGGCAGTAGATTTAAAACAAAATGAAGTACTTCTTCACACAATGCATAGTCAACCTGTGGAATTCATTGCCAAGGGATGTTGTGAAGACCAAAAGTATAACTGGGTTCAAAAAAGAATTAGATAAATTCATGGAGGATAGATCCATCAGTCGCTATTAGTCAAGATGGTCAGAGACTCAATCTCCATGCTCCAGGTATCCTAAACCTCTAGTGCTAGAAGCTGGGACTGTACAACAGTAATGTTGAAGTATCAGAGGGGTAGCTGTGTTAGTCTGAATCTGTAAAAAGTAATGTTGAAATTGCCCAGTAATGTTCATTCCTTCTGAAGCATCTGGCACTGGTCACTTTCAGAAGACAAGATACTCCCATTGTCCAATCATCTCTCTTTAAATGCATGGAAGATTTCCCTAATGTCTAATATAAATTTCTCTATTTGTATTCAGTTAAGATCTCAGAACCCATTCGTGGAGGATGGAGTACCTCAGGTCAAGGGTGGATTCTTGGTAAGAAGATAAGAAAAGTTTTACATTGTACACACTGTACACTCTGTACAGAGTGTGTGTGTGTGTGGGGGGGGGGGGGGGGAGTGACAGGGAAAAAGGTCTGAGTTTGAGCCACATAGTGTAGCCAAAAAGCCTCAGAATACCATGTAGGCCACTGACAGCTTCACACATAATCCTGCAGGCAGCTCTGCTTAGTGTATAGTGTCGCATGTCTCCTTCTGAACCCCCTAACAGTTGAGTGGTTAAATGTCTGGGTTCCTCTCAGAGATCCCTTCCTAAAATAATAGTTTTAGGTGCCTCAAAAACTCATTAAGCCACCCTTTTAAATCAGGTTTCCTGCTCAATGCTGGAGTCAGCAATCCTTTAGCTCCTCTACTGTTCACAGCATTCCTTAAACCCACAGTTCATAAATTGCTTTGGTTATTGGTAAAATACTCTTATTAGGAACTCATTGGGATATTGTCTGTCATTTTACACAGAGGAACAGAATAATAAACAGACTGTGTATTCCAACCCTAAATCAATAGACTCCTCCCAGTGCCCTACCCATTCCTAACATTTTGTTGTTTCCATTTAATTTAGGATGAATACTCCATCAAGGGCCAAACCAAGGGTCCACACGAGATTGGCAACGATGTTTTGGCCCCTAACCTATTTTGTCTTCCCAAATCCAGCCTCCCCACCTTTTAAAAAGCTAGATCCATCCTTGCTCAGGTAATTCTGGCAATGAGCATACTCCTTGCCCTAGGTTAGAGTACTTTGGGGGCTGCAGGGTTTCAGGTACATGTATGGAACAGGGCCCCCCATCTTTCTGAAAATGTGGATGCAGCACTGTTCAAAAAACTCTTCCTTCGCCAGGGGTGTGTGTCCTGCCTGGACCCCGGCAAAGTCTGGGAATGCCCACATCTGGAGCTTGGGACCCATTTTTCTAGTTTATGATGCTCTCAAGAGTGAGAAAAGAAGGGAATTAGGAACAGAAAATGCAGCAGTCACATGTTAGTGTGATCTCAACTTTGCTCTCTGTATTTCACTGGGACTGTAGGGTAGGCAGGGGGTGAGGAACAGCTCTACTAAGAGGACAACGTACTTACAAAGGTATTTCTACAGTGTAGTTTGGGGAAGGGGCAACTGAGAGCTCCTCCAAAGATCTCAATCGCTTGTAAAGAGATTATTCCCTAAAATCCTTTGCCCGGGAGTAATGGAACACTCCATCCCTGATTCAATGGAGTTTATTTTCTCCTTTGGTAGTGACCAAGACCAAGAAGAATGGCTGATGCAATAAAGCACATGGTGAGACAGCTGATGGCCATATAGGGATTAGGGAGTCATGGGGCTCACTGCTTTTCCTCTCTCTTGACCATTTAGCTGATATGAGAATTTAGGAGTCTGCGGGAGCCCAGTTCCCCAAATTGATTTGAAATTTCTGTTGATGAAACAATCGAGATTTTATTAGAGGATGGAAGAAAGTCACATTAACATTGATTTTACCAGGCCGTGGGATCATTCAGTGTTATTAATGTAAATTATGGTATATGAGGAGGCAGGAGATACAGGAGAGAATTCCTTTCCTGATACTCATATTTCCTTTCCATTCATGTTATTTTAGGATCAATACTCCAGCATGGAGTCACTGGATCAGTGACTCTCCCTTGCCTGCCCCTGTACCCCCCGAGGCTCGGTTGTTTGAGAATGACGAAAGTTTCGGACCCTCTACCTCTGAGTGAGTATTGGGATTTCTTCACTTCTTTATCTGTATGTATATTGGGGAGGGTGCATGTCCAAGTTTGTGCAGGGCTTTGGGTGTAGACAATATGGTTACCACATTTCTAAAAAGATAAACACATAACAATATATTCTCTGCAGTCATTGTAAGAAAGAACTACATTCTCTCTCACCCTGGGCATTTTCTGACCAACAACCAGCTCCAACCATTCCTCCTCACGTTAACATTCTCTTGCAATGCAAATACACCTTTCCCGCAATCCTGACTTCACCCTGCTTCTATCTAGTTAGTGATTGTCATATTCTCCCCTATCACTGCACTTCAGTGGAAGGGGAAAGTCTTAACATATTTGCAGAGTGATTCAAAGACTCAGGGTATGTTTACACTACCTGTCAGATCAGCGGGCAGTGATCGATCCAGCAGGGGTCGATTTATCACGTCTAGTCTAGACGCGATAAATCGACCCCCTAGCGCTCTCCCATCGACTCCTGTACTCCGCCACCGCGACAAGCGCAGGCAGAGTCAACAGTGGAGCGACAGCAGCCGACTCACCGCAGTGAAGACATGCGGTGAGTAGGTCTAAGTACGTTGACTTCAGCTACATTAGTCACGTAGCTGAAGTTGCGTAACTTAGCTCAATCCCCCCCAGTGTAGACCAAGCCTCAGTTACTGCTTTGGCAAAGGAGTTTACTACTATTTAATTTAGAACAGACCCTCTTCCATTCAGTGAGTACAGGAGATCTACTGTGCAGGTACATCTTTCTTTTGTGCGGGGAGGGGTCAGTAAAGGCTCAGGGTAAAGCATGGAATAGAGTTGCCATCTACCTGAAAACGTAAATACAAGATGATTATGTTGCTCCAGGCATTCTAAGGAGGCACCAAATTCCAGATTCCTCAGGACACTGGCCGACCAACACCTTCCCCCAACTATTGCTTCTCATCTTAGCATTTACATCAAGAAAGAATGATTCTTTACTTTCCAATTTATATCATGTCATCAGAGCTTTAAAGAGCAGCATACAATGTCTCTGCCCAAAAGAGCTTACAATGCAGCAGATTGATACAGATCTTACTGAGAGGTGGTAAAATGGGATTGTGCTGATGCAAATGTTTGTGCTTCTTTTTCCTTGAGACAGAGATCTTCTTCATCTCCAACTTCACAGTCTCAGGCGGATCAACTGAAGAGTGGGTCATCTTCTGCCCAGCAAATACTGAGTCTCTCTTCAGTTCCTCCCTCCTCAAACACCACACAGGGTGATACGTCAGTGTAGGGAGTAGGGTGGAGGCGTGTAATATGGCAATCGTCTTCCTGAAAGGGGAATTGTTGGATGATCACACCTTGCAGGCATTTTAAAGAAGCACCAGCTTCTGGATCACTCAGGGCACTGCCTGGTCTATGACAAAACTTGGTCATAGCTTCTCATTTTAGCATCTCCTTCAAAAGTCAATATCCTTTACCCCTGGGAGAATTCTGCGCCAAAAAAAAAAAAATCAAAATCAAAATTCTGCATCCTTTATTTGTCAAAATAATGCAATATAATCACATCAGATTCAACTGTTTTGGTAATTTACTTAAACTACAATACAGAAAAATCACAATAACTATTCAGCATTTCCTAGGCACATGAAAGTTAAGTTACAAACACTTGGTAACTAATACCCTTTCATTTAAATTACATTACAGAACACAAAACAGCAACAACAACAAACAGTAGAATGTCATTTTAAATTGTTCAGACTTTCACACATGAAAGTCATACAGTTTTGGTAATCATTGTCCTGGACCTGGCTGGGTACTTTGGGAAGTGCTTGGTTCGGATTGTCCTGACATTTTATTGACTCTTTGGTAAATGTTTTATTTGCCCTCAAAGTCTTTTTTTTAATGGGTAAGTAAAATAAATCCTGAGCTGTATTCTAACCCCATTGTGCCACTTTGGCACAGAAATAAAGTGAGAAAGCACATAGATCTTCCTAGCTGAGGATTCCCTTACTGTCATTTATAATAAGGCTCCTTTACATCACTCTGGCAATGTAGGGGCCTTAAAACTTTTACAGGTTTTATGCTCCTGGGGAAATTGACTGAGAAAGGGAAGAGTTACCTAACAATAGCAACATTAACAACATTAACTGTAACAGTCAGGCTGCTACATTTCTGCTTCAGAGAATGAGATCAATTAACCAACAACAGCAACTTTAACGATGTTACTAACTACATTATCAGGCTACTAATGCCTCAGAGAATGAATCAATTAACTCAGGCAGGGCTACTACATTTGTGCCTCTAGACTGCCTTGTGCATAATAAAAAGCCCTACCCTTCCACACCAGTCAGCTGTTGTAGCAAGGGAGAGGGACAGAGTGTCTCTCTCTCTCTCTCTCTCTCTCTCTCTCTCGATTGTTCATGCACATACCACATACACCCCCCCCTGAGATCATGCAGGCATGCATGCCCAGCCCCCCGCCCCTCTCTCTGAGGTTGCTCGATGCATGCTAGAACAGACGCGCTGCTGGGGAAGAGGCCGTGTCCCCCGGTAGATTTTATTTGCATTTTTCTGTGCAGGGGCACAGAAAAATGTGGGTCATATGAATTCCCCTAGCAAGTATAATATGGAGATATACCTATCTCCTAGAACTGGAAGGGACCTTGAAAAGTCATTGGGTCCAGCCCGCTGCCTTCACTAGCAGAACCAAGTACTGATTTTGCCCCTGATCCCTAAGTGGCCCCCTCAAGGATTAAACTCACAACCCTGGGTTTAGCAGGCTAATGCTCAAACCACTGAGCTATCCATCCCCCATGTTTCATCTTTACCCTGTATCATGCTATCTTGTTCCTTCTCTGTTGTGTGAGAGTGAGGGCCTTGTTTCCTTTATCACAGACTCAGTTATCTGCAATATTAAATGAATTTTACTGTTAAAAAGCCTGGAGTCACTGGTTCTCCTGCCTTTGCCTAGTTCCTCTCTCTTGTCAAACACAATCATTAGCAGCGACTCTAATTATTCATGCTTATGAGATTGCGAACAGGATCTAGTTTTCCACAGTTCCTTGGCATTGTCTCCTGCAACCTTCTCCAGAACAATACAATGCAAATCAGTGGAGTTCGCTCTACTAAACACTTTGGGATATACTGGAGTCTACTGTTCTCTACCCACAGTTCTTTCCTTGTTTCTTCTGATTCACTGTGGGGAAGGCGGCTCTGTATTTTATCCTTTTGAAGAGTCATGTAGATCCAGCTGGCTGGTGAAGTTGAGGGTATATTAACATGGACAATAAAAGCAAATGGGAGAGGTAAAATGGGGATTGTTCAGCTGTGTCTAATATTCTATTTCCATTTCTCTTATTTCAGGTGGATGCCATCTTCCTCAGGAACTTTCAGAAGCTACAGCCAATAATATGCTTAAGGTTGGCGCGTTGTCTGTGGGCGAGGACTGGGCTGCCTTCCAAGGTCTCTGAAAGCGAGGGATCATTGTTCAGGATGGGTTGTAGATCACCGATGATGCGTTGGAGAGGTTTAATCTGAGGACTGTAGGTGATGGCCACTGGAGTTCTGTTGGCTTCTTTCTTGGGCTTGTCTTGCAGCAGGAGGCTTCTGGGTACACGTCTGGCTCTGTTGATTTGTTTCCTTATTTCCTCATGCGGGTATCGTAGTTTTGAGAATCCTTGGTGAAGATCTTGTAGGTGTTGGAGCAAATGCGGTTGTACCTTAGTGCTTAGCTGTAGACAATGGATCATGTGGTATGTCCAGGATGGAAGCTGGAGGCATGAAGGTAGGCATAGCGGTCGGTGGGTTTTCGGTATAGGGTGGTGTTAATGTGACCGTCACTTATTTGTACTGTGGTGTCTAGGAAATGGACCTCCCATGTAGATTGGTCCAGGCTGAGGTTGATGGTGGGGTGGAAGCTGTTGAAATCGTGGTGGAATTCTTCCAGAGTCTCCTTCCCATGGGTCCAGATGATGAAGATGTCATCAATGTAGCTTAGGTAGAGAAGGGATCGTGAGTGGACGAGAGCTGAGGAAGCGTTGTTCCAGGTCAGCCAAAAAAATGTTGGCATATCGTGGGGCCATGCGGGTGCCCATAGCGGTGCCACTGGTCTGGAGGTATATAGTGTCACCAAATTTGAAAGAATTGTGCATGAGGATAAAGTCACAGAGTTCAGCAACCAGTTGTGCTGTGTCATCATCAGGGATACTGTTCCTGACAGCTTGTATTTCATCTGTGTGTGGTGTGGCAAAGTACCTCCTTCTCCTCAGCAGGCTCAGTCCTTTTTAGCCTTGGAGACCCAGGCTTGGACAAAGCAAAACCCTGTAGGTAGCACAGGGGCTGGCTATTCCTCCCCTCAGTCAGTCCCTTGCGCTTGTTTGTCTTCCCTTCTGGGGACAGAGTGCAGCCTTCCTTGCTGGAAGGGTTCAGAGCCTTGCTGCTCCTAACTTACTGGCAGCTTCCCTGGTTCTCTCACTCTCTCTTCCCCCCCCCTTCCACGCCGGGGAGGGTTTAAAAAGGTCCCAAGCAGTTGGAGCCAGCTGAACCTAATTAGTTCCCTAGTAACCCCTTGCCCAGCTGAACCTTATTTCCCCATGGTTCTCTCTCTTCAGTGGCTTGGGAGAGGCCTTTTTAACCCCCTGGGACTGATTACTACCCCGCCCTTTGTAGCTGTTTGTCCTGGGTTTGCCACAGTGGGATGTTTGTGTAAAGAGCCTCCACATCCATGGTGGCTAGGATGGTGTTTTCTGGAAGATCACCAATGCACTGTAGTTTTCTCAGGAAATCAGTGGTGTCACGGAGATAGCTGGGAGTGCTGGTGGCGTAGGGTCTGAGTAGAGTTTCCACATATCCGGATAGTTCTTCAGTGAGCGTGCCAATTCCAGAGACGATGGGGCATCCAGGATTTCCAGGCTTGTGGATCTTGGTAGTAGATAGAATAAACCCGGTCGGGGCTCTAATGGTGTGTTGATTTGTTCCTGTGTTAGTTTAGGGAGTGTCCTGAGTAGATGGTGCAGTTTCTTAGTATATTCCTCAGTGGGATTTCAGGAAAGTGGCCTGTAGAATTTGGTATTGGAGAGTTGTCTGGCAGCCTCCTTTTGGTAGTCAGACCTGTTCATGACGACAACAGCAACTCCTTTATCAGCCTCTTTGATTATAATGTCAGGGTTGTTTCTATGTATAGGTCTATTCTATGTATAGGTCCAGACTGTCATTTCGACCCTCAGGAGGAGTCCATGTGGAGTTCTTCTTGTGTTGTTGGTGGGAGGGTATCTGTGTATCAGTGCACTGTTCAGTGTTATCTTGAAAGTATTCTTTGAGTCGGAGATGGCGAAAGTAGGCTTCCAGATCACCGCAGAACTGTATCATGTTCGTGCGGGTGGTGAGGCAAAAAGAGAGTCCCCGAGATAGGACAGACTTCTGCCGGGTTGAGTGTGTCGCTGGATAAATTGACGATATTGCTGGGTGAGTTAGGGGTACCACTATTCTATCGTGGCCCCATGTGGCAGGTAGGATTTTAGACAGCTTGCGGTCCTTTTTCCTTTGTAGAAAGGTGAAGTGTGTAATGTAGATCTCCTGTCTTATGTTAGTAAAATCTGTTTGTGTGGAGGGTTGGTTATTTATGAAAGTCTCCAGGTTGGAGAGCTCTTTTTTGATGTTTTCCTGTTTGCTGTATAGGATGCTGATCAGGTGGTTCCTCAGTTTCTTTGATAGTGAAATTTCCAAAGGCAGGTATAAATATGCAGGCAGGAATCAGTCTAGAGATAACGAGGTTAGTTCAATCAGGGAGGGTGAGGCCCTCTTCTAGCAGTTGAGGTGTGAACACCAAGGGAGGAGAAACTGCTCTTGTAGTTGGCTAGCCATTCACAGTCTTTGTTTAATCCTGAGCTGAAAGTGTCAAATTTGCAGATAAACTGAAGCTCAGCAGTTTCTCTTTGAAGTCTGGTTCTGAAGTTTTTCTTTGCTGTAGGATGGCTACCTTTAAATCTGCTATTGTGTGGCCAGGGAGGTTGAAGTGTTCTGCCACAGGTTTTTGTATATTGTTTCAATTATTTCAAATTTGGTGACAATAGATACCTCCAGACCAGTGGCACCGCTATGGGCACCCGCATGACCCCAATATGACAACATCTTTATGGCTGACCTGGAACAACGCTTCCTCAGCTCTCGTCCACTCACGCCCATTCTCTACCTATGCTACATTGATGACATCTTCATCATCTGGATCCATGGGAAGGAGACTCTGGAAGAATTCCACCATGATTTCAACAGCTTCCACCCCACCATCAACCTCAGCCTGGACCAATCTACACGGGAGGTCCATTTCCTAGGCACCACAGTACAAATAAGTGACGGTCACATTAACACCACCCTATACCGAAAACCCACCGACCGCTATGCCTACCTTCCTGCCTCCAGCTTCCATCCCAGACACACCACACGATCCATCGTCTACAGCCAAGCACTGAGGTACAACCGCATTTGCTCCAACACCTACAAGGATTCTCAAAACTATGATACCCGCACGAGGAAATAAGGAAACAAATCAACAGAGTCAGACGTGTACCCAGAAGCCTCCTGCTGCAAGACAAGCCCAAGAAAGAAGCCAACAGAACTCCAGTGGCCATCACCTACAGTCCTCAGCTTAAACCTCTCCAACGCATCATCAGTGATCTACAACCCATCCTGGACAATGATCCCTCGCTTTCACAGACCTTGGAAGGCAGCCCAGTCCTCGCCCACAGACAACCCGCCAACCTTAAGCATATTCTCACCAGCAACAAAGCTCGATGCCAACTCTGCCCACATATTTACACCAGCGACACCATCACAGGACCTAACCAGATCAGTTACAACATCACCGGTTCATTCACCTGCACGTCCACCGATCTTATATATGCCATCACGTGCCAGCAATGCCCCTCTGCTATGTACATCGGCCAAACTGGACAGTCCCTACATAAAAGGATAAATGGACAGAAGTCAGATATTAGCAATGGCAATATACAAAAACCTGGAGGAGTACAAACAGCAAACAGGAAAACATCAAAAAAGAGCTCTCCAACCTGGAGACTTTCATAAATAACCAACCCTCCACACAAACGGACTTTACTAAAAGAAGACAGGAGATCTACATTACACACTTCACCTCTGTACAAAGGAAAAAGGACTGTAAGCTGTCTAAAATCCTACCTGCCACATGGGGCCACGATAGAATAGTGGTACCCCTAACTCACCCAGCAATATCGTCAATTTATCCAGCTCCACACTTAACTCGGCAGAAGCGACTGTCCTATCTCGGGGACTCTCTTTTTGCCCCACCACCCCCACAAACATGATACAGTTCTGCGGTGATCTGGAAGCCCTCTAGTCTATAAGGTGCCACAGGACCCTTTGTTGCTTTTCATACCAGAGGTTCCCAACATGCTTTACAAACCAACTCCCCAACAGTCTGAATCACTATTGATCCCAATTGCTATGGACCTGCATTCATTCCACAAGTGGAACTCCCTTGGATGGCAGTTGATGTTTTGCATGCAGAATCCTAGAATATCAGGGTTGGACGGGACCTCAGGAGGTCATCTAGGCCAACCCCCTCCTCAAAGCAGGACCAATGCTCAAACTACTGAGCTATCCCTCCCCCGTCATGCTATGGAGATCCACACTGCACATCAGAGTGGGAAATATTGCTGAGTCTGTGCAGAATGAGAGACAAAGCACTGGCATAAGTTCGCATTTATTGTTTGATGGCTATTGCAGTATCAAACTTGGGCCTCATTTGGTTAGTCAATGTACCCAATTATTGTAATGGTAATGGTTTTATTGTATTCCCAATTATTATGATTGTAATTGTTTGCATTTCTGTTTATATTATATCTGGTGTTAGGTCAATTGTAATGATTTTAGTTATACTCACCTGGTTATAATTGTTTGAGATGTAAGATTTTGATAAATAGCCTTTCAAATAAAAGCTCTGGGTTTTGCATCTTTTACTCCTGAGTGGTGCAGATTCATGCAAGCAGGCTGTGATGCGGTGTTCATCCCCAAACAAGGCCTGAAGGGGTAAGTTATGCCAATTTACCTATAGGCTACACATGGAGGAAAGCCAGGAAATGTTAAGGCCTAATTGGCCTAATCTTCATCTCCAGGCCTTGTGTGGGGTGGAAACCCCATCGCACAGGCCCACAAGCGTAAGTACAATTCAGATCTGAGTAAGGGTTGCAGCACTAGGTCCATAAAATATCAAGTCAACCAGATCTCTCTCATCAACATCGAAATGTGTTTGGCCCAGATCCTCAAAGGTATTTAGGTACATAGGCTAATATATACAAAAGGGCCTTAGGCATAGGATGATCAGTGTCACAACACCTAACTTTTAGGCCCCTAGGCAAAGCGATAGGCACCTTTGAATGCAATCCACAAAGCCAGCATGCTAGGAGCCACCTAAGCCATCCAGCGGGAGATGCAGACAACAGGGGCGTATCCTAAGTCCCACGCTTCTCTCAGAGTTCAGCACCTATCTCTGCTAGAGATCCATGAACTGAGGTAAGAAAGGCATTAGGTCACCTAAGCGGTGAATGGGCCTGATTTGACAGGTGTGCTCAGATGCCACCAACTGGATCAGGACTTTTAGATGAGTTTACACAAAACAGCTGGGGTGGGGTGGGGTGGAGAAAGAGAGCAGCTCTCTTATAACCTTTAGCCTAGTGGTTAGAGTACTCACCCAAGATGTGGAAGACAATCCCCCCCATTCAAGTCCCCCCACACACACACATCCTCCTGAGAGGAAGCAGGGATTTGAACAGGGATCTGCCACATCTGAGGTGAGAACCCTAATCACTATGGTATGGAATATCCTGACATGGGGCTCCCTCAGTCTCTTCTATTAAAGTTTTTCAACTTAAATTAAATGATTCTATATTAATTGGGCTAGACAAAGTTAAATGACACTATAGCTTAGTGATTAGAGCACTCACCTGAGCGATGTAGATCCCTGTTAAAATTCCTTCTCCTCATCAGGCAGAGGAGGGACTTGAACTGGGGGTCTCCCACATCCCATAACCACTAAGCTAAAGATTATAAAGGAAGGTTCCCTCCACCACCTGCAACTGTTGTGTTAACTCACCTAATGGGCCCAATCCAGTAAGCAGCCTCTGGGCATGCCTACCTGATCAGGCCCAACATGCAATTTAGGTGGACAAATGCCTGTCTTCCCTGGTTTGTGGATCAGCCTGGAGCATAGACAGGAGATGGCGTCTGAGCGCCTGCGGTGAGGCAGCACAGCACATGCACACAGGCAGAAATGTAGGCACCTAGGGTACTCCCTCTGCACATGATTCGCCACTGAATTAGTTTAGGAACGTACAGGGGTAAGCAGCAGTCAAAGGGGAGTTTTGTGGATCTCAGTAGGGCCTAAAAATGGGACTTAGGCACCTAAGTACCTTTGTGGATCCCACCTCTAACTCCTGTCAAAGTTAGATTCAAGACTCACAATTTGTTAGACCACTCTGTTTATTAGCACAGCGCTCTGCTAATACATTCAGATAATGTGAGCACCATGCAAGACCCACACTACCTTATTTTATACAGATAAAAAGGGCGAGAACTGAACAAGAGGACAAAGAAAGCAGAACTGACAAGTTTACCGGAGGCTACATATACATATTCAATTTCCTTACTAACTTTAACAGATCTCCGGCTAATGTTCCACCATTAGCTTAAGCGGACTCATTGTTTATGCCTTAATGTTCCTTTTCCTGACACCTGTATTTCAACATTCCTTATTTCTGCTTAAAGGTACATACAGCATTTCTTCAATCCATTCTATTTTTACAATATAATTCATTCTACTTTCACAATCCCTCCTTTTGGTCAAGCTACGCTATGACCAACAATTACTGGGTTCCACATATTAACCGTTCTTTATCTCTTTGTTCATCAGCGATATTCAAAATCATCATATTCGCACTCTGTTTTGGGGCAGTCACCTGGGTGGCATACCTTACACAATTCTGGATACAACAGGAGATTAACTGAAAACATACAAAAATCATTAGGTTCTCGTGGGAAGGACCCTAGCACTCGGAATTCTGGGAAGAGTCGGGCGGGATAACAGATACCTGACCAGTTAGCTGGTAACGCAGTATTGGTCCCACAAACCCAATGATGGCCTATTAAGGCCGGGAAGGGTCGGTTGCACCCATTTGTCACATAGGTGCCTGCAAAGAAGGAGTAATATCCTCCAAAGGGCACAGGGTAATTCTCCTTACGAGGAGTGGTGTTATTTGCATGGCATTGAAAGATGGTATTGTTTTCACTAAGGTTACTATAGGGGGAACATGAGATTGATTTTTCTGTTTGATACCAGGACGAGAAAAAATTCATATGCCCATACCTGGCCCGCCACTCTTTAGTTTTGTTCGAATAATCCCATACACCATTGGCCACAATATGCCGAAGGCAACGGCTTTTTCCCAGATCCAACCCTGTCCCATTACATACCCAACACCAATGACCTTTTCCCTCCACCACACTTATCCATTTAGATACATTTATTCCCACTGCTTCCCAAGTGTCATTGCTGTTCCATGTTTTGTTAAACGGACGAGGTCCTCCAGTGAGATCTGGGGAATTGAGTGGGATTGCCAGGACAGGAACACCAGCTTGAGAGTGGGCTGGGATGTGGCTGCAGACCCGGCAATTAGAAATATTAAGGGTCTGAGCTATCCACACTTGCTGCTGGATAAAAGAATTGTCATTGTGGACTTCCCGGACCTTAAGACACCAGCAGCCAAGGAACAGGCGCCACCAGAGGCGCATGTTGGAGGCAAGGCCCTGCTAGTTCTGACAACCTCAACTGAGGGAACCGCAGTCACGGTTTTACATCCACCAGGGAGCAGGCGCTAGGCTCGCTACTGCTTCTTCTTGCGCCTTGCTTTAGGCCGTCGTCTGCTTCTGGCAACCCTTACGAGAGTGTAGATTGTAAGGTATTGCAGGCTGTTCCTCTACGTCTTCTTCTTTAGTCAAAATTGACTCTGCGTGGTTCTGAGGTGATGATTGGTTTGCTGGGGATGGTGCCTTCTTACACTGCGAAGCATGTATCCACGCTGCGATGCCAGATAGTTTAACAGCCGTCTGGGTAGTAAGCAGTACCTGATGAGGACCCTTCTACCAGGGCTCCAAGGCGTGTTTTCGATGATAGTGCCGTTCGTAGATCCAATCACCTGGCTCGAGGTCGTGGCAAGCGTCAGAGGTGGGTTCCGTTGGCCAGGCAGCTCAACCCTGTGAATGGAAGTGACTTACGGCTTGCATTAATCCCTTGCAATATTGAAGGAGCGTACTGTGAGTCGAGTTCAAGTCTGGGACGGGAGTAATGGTAGCCATAGCTCGCATAGGGCGTCCCATCACAATTTCAAAGGGACTCAATTTATGCCTTTGGGATGGAGTGGATTGCATTTCCATAAGGGCCAGAGGTAAAGCCGCTGGCCAACTTAACCCTGTAGAGTCACAAATTTTAGCAAGCTTATTCTTAAGGACACCATTTCGTCTTTCAACTACACCTGCGCTCTGTGGGTGGTAGGGACAGTGCAACAGGTGTGTGATATGTAATACACGATCCAGGTGTTGAACAAGTTGTCCAGTAAAATGTGTACCCCGATCACTGGACAGAGTGGCAGGAATTCCCTTGGCAGGCATAATATGATTTAATAAACATTTGGCAACAGACAGTGAGTCAGCCTTTCGACAAGGAAAGGCTTTGATCCAACCAGAAAATAAGCATACCATAACCAAAATAAATGCATATTGTTGACACTTAGGCATTTGTACAAAATTAAGTTGCCAATGCAAGAATGGTACTTGGGGCAGGCCCCGGAACCCCTGAGCCACTTTTACAGGTTTACCAATATTGTGGCTTTGGCAAGTGGTACAGGCGGCACAGTGACGGGTTGCAAAAGAGCTGAAATGGGGGGCCCACCATCCTGCCTTAGTTACAGCACAGACCATCCCCTCCTTTCCGACATGTGAAACACCGTGTAGCAGGGTGGCCAGTGACGGGTAGAGTGAAAAGGGGGCCACAAAGGCGCCAGCAGGCGAATGCCAAAGGGAATCAGGATGTAGAGAGCAACTGGGCAACCCAGGAATCTTTTTCGGCTTCTGGGTCAGAGTCTTGGAGCAGGGTGAGGTTAGTGAGGGACGGCGATGGTATAGAAACAGAAAGGGAACCTAGGAATGCATCTGGAGAAGGTTCTATGGCAGCAGCATGTTTAGCAGAGGCGTCAGCAAATGCGTTACCCTTAGCAACATCAGTATCCGCCATCGAGTGGCCAAGGCACTTAACAATAGCTAGGGCAGACGGAAGTAAAACTGCATACAGGAGAGCAGCGATGTAGGGGCCATTTTTGATAGGGGTACCGGGGGAGGTAAGGAAACCCCGAGCTTGCCAGAGGGTGCCAAAGTCATGTACAACCCCAAAAGCGTAGCGGGAGTCAGTGTAAATGGTGGCGGAGCATCCCTCCGCCAAAAAGCAGGCACAGGTGAGGGCAACTAATTCAGCAACTTGCGCTGAGGTTACAGAAAGTAAAGGCGCAGCTTCTAGAGTTTCAGAGAGTGACACTACAGTGTATCCTGCAAGGAGACGACCTTGGTTGTCTCGAAAACAGGAACCATCAGTAAACAAAACAAGGTCAGAGTTAGGGAGAGGGACATCAGAAAGGTCAGAGCGCGGGACGATGACAGCAGAGACAGTTGCAAGGCAGTCATCGGGATCACCGTCATCAGACAAAGGAAGGAGAGTGGCAGGGTTTAACTGAGAACAATGCTTTATGGTGATATACGAAGCCGACAGCAGTAAAAGTTCATACCTGGTAAGGCGGGCGGTGGAGAGGTGGCCTGTGTTATGTTGTAGCAGGAGGGTTTCACAGAGTGAGGTACCATGAGGGTAAGAGGAGAGCGGAGGACAAGGGATTTGGACATTTCGACAAGGTACACTGCGGCAGCCACAGCATGCAGGCAGGGGGGTAAGCCTTGGGCAACAGGGTCCAAAGTGGCAGAGAAATAAGCCACTGGGCGGTTTTTGTCTCCGTGCATCTGAGTGAGGACTCCCAGTGCACACCCAGATTGCTCGTGGCAGAAAAGGGTGAAGGGCTTAGAATAGTCAGGCAGTCCTAAGGCGGGGGCAGAAGCCAAACCCTGTTTGAGGGAAACAAAGGCAGAGTTGGCCTCAGGGGGCCACGGCATGGGGTCAGGGACAGAGACTCGAGTGAGGTCCTGGAGAGGTTTTGCAAGGGAGGCATATTGGGGAATCCATTGCCTGCAAAATCCAGCCATGCCCCAAAACTTTCGGCCCTGGTGTGGGGAGCGGGGTCGGGGAAAGCTGAGGATAGCTTGGACGCGGGCGGGAGAAAGTGTACGGGAACCCTGGGAGAGGAGAAAGCCAAGGTATGTGACGGAGGCCTGACAGAGCTGTAGCTTAGAGTGAGAAGCCTTGTGACCCTTCTTTGCTAGGGCAGTAAGGAGCACTAAAGAATCAGTTTCTGAGGCAGACAACGAAGGGGAACAGAGGAGTAGATCATCTACATATTGGACTAGTGTGGACCTGGACGGAAAAACAAGGTCAGCAAGGTCTCGGGTTAATGCTTGGGAAAAGTAAGATGGGCTTTCAGTATACCCCTGAGGGAGCATGGTCCATGTGTACTGTTGCCCCTTGTAAAAAAAGGCAAAAAGATACTGGGAGTCAGGGTGAACCGGGACAGAAAAGAAAGCAGAGCACAAATCAACAACAGTAAAATGAGTTGCACCTGGTAGGATAGAAGCCAGAATTGTTGCTGGGTTAGGGACAACAGGAAAGGCGGGTATAACAATGCGGTTAATGGCTCGAAGATCCTGAACAAACGGCCACGATTTACCATCAAACTGGGAGGATAGGGGTGTTACAGGGGCTGGAGTAGGGGACAATAATGCCTTGTTCCCACAGGGCGGTCATGACCCGAGCAATGCCAGCCTCTGCTTTGGGGTTTAAAGGGTATTGAGACAGGGGTTTAGAGGAGTCAACAATAATGCAGACGGGGTCAGTATTTAAGCGGCCCACTTCAGATGGGTGGGTTGGCCACAGAAAAGATGGGACCTGCGAAATTAGGTGTTCAAGGGACGGGATGAATGGGTAACAGGGAACTGGAGTGGAAAGGGAAGTTTCAGACAGCAGGGAGGCCACAGAATGGCTCAGAGAGGACTGGGGTATTTATAAGTAGACACCATCTGGGGAACAATAGATGGTACAGCCAAGTTTACATAACAGATCCCGACCCAAAAGGTTTACCGGAGTGGAATCAGAGAGAAGGAATGCATGATCCGCGGAAAGGGGACCAACTTGGACCGGTAGAGATTTTGAGGAGAATTACTCCTGATGCAGACCAGTGTAAATGAAGGGGCAAGGAATGAGGCTGCCTGTGCTCCTCCTGCAGGATTCAGTGTTTCTTAGACACTGTTTCCCTTTGATCTTTACTACTGTTTTCTCACAGCCCTGTGGCCTCTAAGATTGTAGCACTTCTCATTAAGTCTAATAGTGTTCTTTGTTTCTTAAGGACGTTCTTACTTTTCCTAACGCAAGAACAAAATACTTAGCTTCTCCATCTCAAAGAATATTCCCAATACAGGTGAATTTACACACATCACATGCTTTTAACTTGGATAGTTACATTATACTCATTTTACAAGGTGGGCCCTTAGGGACAGAGAAGTCAAGTGACAGGACTAGCATCACAGTGGGATTGCGTAGGAGTACCTTACCTCTTTCTGCTGGGTACAGTTGCTACCTCAGTCTCCCACTTGTTCCCAGCTTGTCTGGCAGGAAGGGCAGTTTTGTGCTCTAGGCATACTGGAGAAAGTCAGGCTACACAGACTTCCACATAGGAAAATACCTGGGGGGTGCGTAAAGCCCACTCTAGAGCTTCATTCTCTGCTGTCTCAAAGAGGGTGGTCTATGAAAACCCAGTCTTTTTATTAATGGACCCCACCTGCCCCACTGCCAATCTCCCTCTGACCTGAATTAACCCCTTCCCTGCTCTCTACTTGTATAAAGCTTCTACTCACCATTAGAGGGAGTAAGGGCTAGATCTAGAATTAGAACTCAGGAATTCCTGCTTCCATGTTCAGAGCAGCATCTTGCACTGCTCTCAGCATCAGAAAAATGAGGTGCATTGTCAGGCTTTACAAAAAACCACTCTTGTATTGCATTCGCACAACTCCACCACAGCAAAATGTTGTTGCATTCAAATTTTGTGGTGCAATAGACATTGCTCGTGTGCTGTTTTTTTGAGTGTAAAAAGTAATCAAAATAAAAATAAAGTATATAATAAAATACAGAAGAGAATATCTGGATTATTAAACAAGAAAATTGGCTTTAAACATACAGCAGCTTGGGTTCCTGCACCTCCTCTAGGAGCCAGCCCAAACTGTGTTTCTGCCTTCAGTGTCAGAGTGGGGAGACATATTTCTAAGTTCAGATATACCCATAGCATTTGTGTACACAAACTGTACCTGGAACTTGGTTCCTCTCTCTAATTGGCATAACCTTCCTGTAGGGGTACCTATTATATAATGAACTGGTATAAAATAGGATTATTGGTTAATATGTATGGCCCATAGATTTAAAGTCAGCTCCCTGAAAGGCAGTGAAACCATCTAATTTGGTCTCTTGGCCCTGTAAGAATTCAGTCAGCTGCCTTGCAGAACTGTTGAGGGGGATACAGAAGAAGGATACAAACAACTGCAGCAGGAGTCGCAGTATAAAGAGCACTATAGTAATCAAGCTAAAATTGTCCTAGTTAATGTATGACATATGTCCGATTCCCGCACAAACTAATTATTTCACCTCTTTTGAGGAGCTGAGGCAACAAAATGATAGAGTACTGCTTGCTGCTTGAGTCCAAACATGCTCATGGTGATAGAGAGCAAGCTGTCAGGAAGGGTCCTTCTTTGCAAACTGACGTAATGGGTTAGACCCCAGCTTACTGGAAGGTGAAAGAAAGTTACAGCACATGAATGGCCATTTTAATCCCTTTTCTCAAGACTGTAAATGCTAACTTGGACTGATCGGAGAAAATAACCATCCAAAAAATGAAGCGGAGTCATGACACGCCGAGGTGGCATTCCATCTTCTCAGAAAGGGCCCAGACTAGGGTGTCCAGTCTGTGAAAGAAATTTACTGAAACATCTCTCACGGTGAGATTTTATCTGTACTCAATTGTATTACTGTATTAGGCTTAGATTTGCGTGTTTTATTTTATTTCGCTTGGCAATTCACTTTGTTCTGTCTGTTACTACTTGGAACCACTTAAATCCTACTTTCTGTATTTAATAAAATCACCTTTTACTTATTAATTAACCCAGAGTATGTAGTAATACCTGGGGGGGGGGGGGGGCAAACAGCTGTGCATATCTCTCTATCAGTGTTATAGAGGGCGAACAATTTATGAGTTTGCCCTTTATAAGCCTTATACAGGGTAAAATGGATTTATTTGGGGTTTAGACCCCATTGGGAGTTGGGCATCTGAGTGCTAAAGACAGGAACACCTCTGTAAACTGCTTTCAGTTAACTCTGCAGCTTTGTGGCACGTGGTTCAGACCCTGGGTCTGTATTGGAGCAGACGGGAGTGTCTGGCTCAGCAAGACAGGGTGCTGGAGTCCTGAGCTGGCAGGGAAGGCAGGGGCAGAAGTAGTCTTGGCACATCATTTGGCAGTTCCCAAGGGGGTTTCTGTGATCCAACCCATCACAGCTGTAGCTCTCATTTTCTACCACCACAGAGAAGTTTGCCAGCCCAGCTTCACTACTACAGACTCTGGCCAAGCTGTAAGTGCAAGTGCCCTGGAAATCAAAGGCCCGTCCGTCAAAGGTCAGATAGTGAGGGTCACCAGATGCTACACATTTGCCAAAGCATGTGGCGTGGCAGCCTAGGATTCCATTCTCCACCCTGCACTGCACATTGGCTCCGCAGGAGGCCTCCTGGCACTCAACGACCCCGCTGTGTTTGCACCGGCACCGTTCCTGGCAGGAGGCGCTGGGGTAGAACTCCTCTCCCTTCCTGTAGTACCTGCCCTGGTGCACACAGACATACTGCACGACGGGGACACACCAGTCTCTGCTCAGGAGGAACCCGGCGTCACAGAAACAACCTTCGGCACAGGGGGCGTCACAGCCATCAGGCCCCTAAAGGCTGTGGCAGGTGGCAGGGCAGCCGCTCCCACAGAGCTCGTAGTGTGAGTTACTGGGGCAGCTGGCACCTGCAGGAGAAGATCAGAGGGAACGTGCAGATGGGGGTGAGAGAAAGCTTCTTAAATTAAGGCACCACCGGAAGAGAAGGTGCAGGTATCACTTACAATAGTGTTGTTCGGGGGAATTGGGAGCCAAAACTCCTGGGTTCTAGTCATGGTTCAGGGAGGGACGTGGGGTCTACTGGGTTAGAGCAGGCAGGGCTGGGAGCCAGGATCTAGCCAATCAGAGCTGGAGGGCTTGCAATCAGGTTTCCTGGGTTGTACTGCCAGCTCTGGGAAGGGATTAGGATCTAGTTGCTTAGTCACAGAAGGGCTGGGAGTCAGGACTCTGGGGTTTTCTTTCTGACTCTTGGAGGGACATTTGGTCTAGTGGTTAGAGCTGCAGACAAGGGGACGTGTTCCAAGTTGAAACCCAAATTCTGGAGTGGGCAGCTGTGTATGGTTTAGTGATGGAGGACTTCGATGGCCAGGGCTGCGTGGCGCTGCAGAGCTGTGGGTGCTTCAAGAAGTGGATATATTACAAGGTACCGCCCCCTGCTGGGGGTATTAACTCCTATAAGTTCACTTCCTCCACACCCTGCTCTCATCAGCCATGTTGACTCAGACCATTGTCAATTGCCAATGGCAATATAGTAACTCCTCACTTCAAGTTATCCCAGTTAATGTTGTTTCATTGTTACGTTGCTGATCAATTAGGGAACATGCTCGTTTCAAGTTGTACAATGCTCCCGTATAACCTTTGGCAGCCACCTGCTTTGTCCACTGCTTGCAGGAAGAGCAGCTCGTTGCAGCTGGCTGGTGGGGGCTTGGAACCAGGGTGGACCGGCAGCCCCCCTATCAGCTCCCCGTTCCCTTAAGTTCCCTGTGTAGCAGCTTCCCAGCAGGCTACCAACTGCCGGCAGTTCAGCTGTCCCTCCCGCCACTGCCATGTGCTGCTCCTGCCCTCTGCCTTGGAGCTGCTCCTGGGAGCCTCCTGCTTGCTGTGCAGGGGAGTGGGAAGGAGGGGAGCTAATGTCAGGGTGTCTCCCTCCCCCCTACTCTTGCACCCCGGTTACCCCTTCTGCATATAGAGCAGGGTGGGGACAGGACCGGGCTCAGGATGGAGAGAGCTTGCTAACCGCAGCTGCTGTCTCAACTTCCTGATTTTTGTACTTAGAGTGGGGTCAGCATACTTAAGAGGGGCTATGCACATCTCTCTCTCTCTCCCACTCACACAGGGTGTGTGTCTCGGTCTCTGTCTGCCACGCTGTCTCCCCTCCCTCTATTCGTGCTGCCTTGTAGAGTGTGGGGCTACGTTAACAACAACGTGTTAACCCTTGAGGGCTCAGCCGAATGCTAGTTAATCATTTAGCAGTAAGGTATTCCCCAGGAAATATCCCACCCTCTTCCACCCTTTAACTTCACCACCTCAACCAAGCTTCATAATCATCATTGCTGTGTACAGTATTAAATTGTTTCTTTAAAACTTATACTCTGTGTGTGTGTATATAGATAGATAGATAAAATATAGTTTTTTGTCTGGTGAAAAAAATTTCCCTGGAACCTAACCCCCCCATTTACATTAATTCTTATGGGGAAATTGGATTTGCTTAACATCGTTTTCTAAGTAGAACATTATGGTGGAGAATTGTGAAAGGGGGAATATTGGCATATGTTGTGGTTATTGTGAAAACTGGCGTGCACACCGCCAGCTCTAGAAGGCTTGGCACTTCTATTTTGCCAACCAGGCAAACTCTGAAGGATATAGGAGTTTGTCCACCTCCTGGCCTTGAAGGATATATATATATAGGTAGAGGTAAAATAGACATGTAAAAATTACTATATGCAAATTACCTAACTGATAGAGGAAGGAGAGAACTGCCCATAATTGGCAGCACAAAGGAGCCACAGATAAAGGACATATCTGGTCAGCAAACAAACTACCTGAAACCAAAAGACTCAAATTATGACCCTCCAGAGGAAGGTGGAAGGAGTCAAAGCTAAGACTAAGAGGGGGACAGGTTAACCCTAAATAGAAAAATGCAGTATGCAGTGCTGGAATCTGAAGACAAATACAAAAGTGTTCTGCTTCTATACATGACACCCCTACCTTTTAATTCACCAAAAGCCCAAGGATATAATTCATGGTATAACAAGATACTTTTAATAGATTTGATGTTAATATTAAACATTGGGATAAATGTAATGTTAATAAGTACCCCTTTAAGGTCATAGGGTAATGATGCTTCTCAACTATTACCTGTGAATAAATGTAAAGCTTAGCACAGCAGAAAAACCATTATCAACTTGGTCTTCTGGATAAGAAGGGAAACTGAGGTACACCACCTCCTGAATTTAATGACTGAACAGTGGGATAATTTCCCCTAAACCCTTAAAAGGTAAAAGACATTGAAACCTGGCCTGCCTATAGAACAAAAACACAGGAAAATATGGGGGTAATTCCTCTGTTTTGCCTGAAATCAGCAAGGCTATTTGTAAAAGAAAGGGATATTTTAAGCAATAATCTGCCACCCCAAAAGGGGTAGAAACATGGTGTTTTTGTCTTTCAGAAAATCACAAAAAGCTGGTACCAACTGAAGAGCAACCCAGAATACCATGGATCTACTGTCGTAACAAAACTTGTGTTTTGTGTTGTGTTGTTTGTCTTGTTGCTAGCATTGTTATGTATTGAAAAATGCTTTTAATGCAGTAGTTTAACTATATTTTCAGAAGCCAATGTTGCAGAAGGGTGGAGGTCAAGGAATGCCAGTCTGTTAACAGGGAAACATCCTCAGGTAGCAGACACAATATTAGGAGGGATTGGTTTTGGAGTAGGAATTATGAATACTGAACCTGGAGGTAATTAAGAATAAATTAAGCTCTCTGTCCCAGCTACAGGACAGCCTGATACAGAAACAAATACATGCTAATGTGGATCTAGTCCAAATAAGTCTGGGTAATTTGAAAGCTAGATGGAATATGTGGCTCAATGCCATCACCTGGCTGCTGTATAGGAAACAGATGGAAATTGAAAACCATACTGCTATAGCCATGGGATGTACTGAAATGCAGATACTTGCTTTGTCCACCTTGGATCACGAAATGTTTTGGGTAATAGCGGGAAACACTAAGGTTTTAATACACTTCTAAAGCAAAGAAAAAGATCATTGATACTTATCAATATGAATGGATGCAGTATGTTTCTAGCATGGTAAGGCCAGACCTTTTAATTAGAGAAATTGTTGGTAAAATTGCACCCCAACAGTCTCTGGAAGCAAGGATATGGAAAGTTAGTCCACTCCCCATATTGCACATGGGATCTTTCTTGCTACCCCGGATCTCGAGCCAGTGGGCTGGGGAGGGAGGGAAGCTATTGGACACCAGAGGTTGAACCGAATGGACTCCTCAAAAGTGGGTATGTTTGTCCTTACCTATTGCCCCAGAGCCCTGTACCAAAGATATATCGCTGGGATCGTGTATGTGGGATAAATTGGATAATGAGACCAAGGTACTGTATAATGGGCAATGTGTATGTGTGAATTCTTGGGAAGAGGTCTTTTGGGAGATGAATGTAAATGCAATGTAAGTACTGTGTTTACCAATTATCACACTTACTATCTACCACAGCCAGAAAAATGTCATCTTACTGTGAGCACTAATGGCTCCTCTGGGAGGGGGAGGGGACGGAGCGGCTGCGTTGGTTGGAGCCGTTAGGGAGCAGCTCCGGCAGGGGAGGGAGCCAGATTAGATTAGATTAGAGAAAGGGAGAGACTCAATATATTGTTAGGAGGATGGATTAGATGGATAGGGAGATTAAACAGATTTAATAGATGGGTAGATCAATTAGATGGATTGGGTGATTAAATAGATTAAGTGGAGGATACGTGGCTAAAATGGATGGAGAGATTAAATGGATGTAATAGATGGATAGGTTTGTATTGGCAATTGTAATCAGTCACCCTGAAGAAAAAACGGTGGGATTTTTTTATGACTAAAAAAATTTCCCAAATTGAAAATTTTTTGGTTTTGGAATCAATAAAATTTCATTTTCAAAAACTACTTAACCTGCAAATGGGAAACTGAAACATAGTTTAAAAATGTTTTTTTAAAAGGAAAATAAAAAACGAACAGAATGAAAATGAATTCAAAATTCACCATTTGGGGTTTGTTTTCAATCAGCTCTACCTGTAAAGTTCTTTAGAGGGGCGGGGTTCTGCAGGGCTACTTCCAAGACTGCGTGTACGACTATTGCTTCTTCAAAGGCCAACAAGCCGTGATATGCCAGCTTATCACCAGCTATACTGCAGCCTGCCAGGCCACCGGGGTCACTATATATGCCTGGAGGACCAACTCCTTCTGCAGTAAGTGGAAGCAGCTTGGGACCGCCTTCTGGGATGAAAGTTAATGTACGAGGGAAAGAAAACAGGGTCTTTGCTCAAGGGAAAGCCAAGTTGGTTGGTGTTCAGGGAAGGGGATACGAGATGTTTCTCCCCTAGGGGGTGCAGGCTTTGATCCAGCCCCAGGGTAGGGGGACTGGCCAGGTCAGGGTGGGCATGGGAGAGGATATGGGGCTTTTCCCCTCTAGGGGGCACCAATTCTGATCTGATCCCAAGACAGGGGAACTGACTGGCTCAGGAGCAGGGAATTGGAATTCAGGGCCTGTCCCCTGGAGGGTGCAAATTCCAATCCAGGCCCTGCCTAGGGGTAGAAGTTGACTCAGTGTGGGTTGTCCAGGGATATGGGGCCTGTATTTCATGAGTGTGTGGGTCTCATGCAGGTCCTTATTGTACAAATGAGCCTGTCACAGAGCTCATGCTAATATCTGGAGTTGCCAGTGTCAGAAGAGGCCAAGAGCTGAAGGGGCCATGGAGACTGAACTTTCCTCTGACAAGGGGTCCTGCAACAACGTACTGGCAAGGCACAGTATGAAGGAAGCTTGCCTGGCAGCTTCCCATACTGCACCCAACAGACTCCATTCTCCAGGGCTGTCATCAGGCTCCCTTCTCCAGCCCTTACGTTGTTACATAGTTCAGAATCCAGCTAGTTTTCTTTTATGGGATGCTACCGTCTTGTTGTTTCAATGACAGGTCTCTCCTGTGCCCAAAACAGCCACCGTGAGGTCTACGCCCGGGGCTGCCAGTCGACCTGTAGCAGCCTCTATGCCCCAGTTCAGTGCTCGGCCCAGTGCTGGGACGGCTGCGTGTGTGATGAGGGCTTTGTGCTCAGTGGTGATGAGTGCATCCCTATGTCCCAATGTGGATGTGTCTACCTGGGATTTTATTATAAGGCTGGGGAGACCTTCCACCCAACGTGCCAGGAGCAGTGTGTGTGCCAGGCCAGCGGAGATGTGGTTTGTAAAGTTTTGTCCAGCCTCCCTCATGAGGAGTGCAAGCTGGTGAACCTGGCAACCCTACCTACAGCGATGGCTCATGTCTTGCAAGGCAGGGCCCGGCTTCCTGCTCCAGGCATTGTGACCTGGTGCATGGGGTAGTAGAACCACTCAGGTTTGGCCCCTCCATTAGACAAGGCAAAACCTGAGTGGTACCACTACCCCATGCACCAGGTCGCAACACCCGGAACGGGGGATGCAGAAGCTGATGTTGCAGGAAGGGTGCAGGGCAGGCTCACTCAAAAATATTTCCCCCCCTTCCCCTCTGCCCACTGGGGCCTCCCATTCACATCGGGTATTTCTGTTTTTGCACCCTTGGTTTCATGCTATCTGTGGGTGCAAGTGAACCCATCAACCCATGCTAAAGCCACCACAAATGCAAAACAAGATAAAAATCAATCATTTAAAGCACTCTGATTTAAAGCAATCCACCCTGCCTCAGATGCTGCAACCAGCTGGTATAACCTGTGCTTATCCAACACCTGGCCCAGAGACCGTAAAGGGGCCCTCAGACATTCCGTACAATGGACTCACGTACCTGTGAATTTCGAATCATAGTAGAACAGCACTATTGAACGGCCCTTTTCAAACTGCCACTCGACCCTGGGTGTTCCGCTTTGCGATACGTACGCAGTACAGGGTATATCAATTGCTGGAAAGAAACAGCAATAAGACAGCATTTGCACTGCACCCCAAAGGTAATGTCATGTAATAAGATCCTATTTGTAAACACTTGGCAGAGCTAAGCCACGAACATATTTGTTTTAAAATGGACTGGGAGCCAGATTTTCATGTATACCCAGGACCAATTACAACGTAGTGTGAAGGGATCATCCTTCCTGAATCCCAAGGGCTGGAAAAAATGCCTAACAGTGAGAGGCTTAGAGAGCTGTTTAGTTCATTGAAAAGAAGATTGCCAGCTAACATGATTATGGCATACAAGTACGTTCTCGGAGGGGAAAAAATACACTAAAGGGCTCTTGGGTACAGAAAGGCAGAAGAACCACCAATGGCTGGAAAAAGCCAGACCTGTTCACAATATTGTATTGTTTTTAAAAGAGTGATTAACCATTGGAACCATCCAGGGAAGCGATGGATTCCTCAACTCTTGATGCCTTCAAATCCGGCCTGGCTGCCTTGCTGGAAGAGATGCCAAACAAGTGATTGGGCTCAATATAAGGGTAAGTGGGTGAAATTATCTGGTCTGTGTGATGCAGGAGGTCAGACTAGATGATCTAATGGTCCCTTCTGGCCGTAGAAATCTACCATTTCTTGAGGGCTACCATCTTAAAGTCACATGGGTCTGAAAATGCAGCCTAGTGCTGACATGCAATACTAAAATCACTGGAACAAAAACATTAACGAGCTTTTTCGTTCACTTTGTGCATTTGGCAGCACTTTGGGTATAGTCCGTTTCAATGCTGCCTTGTCTGGTCAGTTTATGTGGGTCTTTCAATCAGCAAAGGGGCAGAAATTCACTTATGAAAGCTTAAAATAGGAAATTAATTGTGAAGCTGCAGAAACTAGCAGGGACAAGAATTGTATCTGAATCTACTGGGAACTCATTGAGATTTACTAGATTACAAATCAGTGTTCCTGTAAGTGTCAATCCAAAATTAACAATAAATTAGAAAACTGACATCATAGTGACAGCCCGAAGGAGAGTGGAGCTACATTTCGCTCCTTCTTGAATGCCTGGGAGACTAGAGATGGAGTTATCACGGGCAACTGACATTTAAAAAAAAAAAAAAAAAAAAAAAACCCAGGGGTAAAATTTTCAAGTCACTTGGGGCCAGATTTTCAAAGGTATTTAGGTACCTAAAGATGCAGGGAGGCACCTATTGGGATTTGTAAAAGTGAAAGCAATGGGAGTTATATTTCTAGCCCACCTAGGTGCTTTTGAACACCCACTAGGCACCTATCAATAAGCACCTAAATACATTTGACAATCTGGCCGCTTAGGCACTTGTTTGAAAGTTTTACCCTAGATTTAGTAGTTCAACTTGCCAGAGGCCATTCCCGATTCTGTACTAATTCAGTCATCTTGTTAGGGCTCAGTCATTATCTCCACCCTGAACCTCATCTTTATGCTCTGATACAACAGCTATTAAGCCCCAAACTTTCAACTACATTTCATCTGAGACATGGACACTGGAATCTCTGGAACAAGAAGTACTTGAATTTCAAAGATTCAATACTCACCAAAACTACTATAGTATTGCTTTGAGTGCAGAAAGACTCCAAGTGTATTTACTACTGGAGGGAACAGTTTCTTACCCTACAGTAGCTGTGATTCTTCGAGATTTAGTCAGTGTGGATCCCACAGAAGGTGCACATGTGTCTCATGTGCACGAGTTCAGATATTTTGAATAGCAGTATCTGTTCAGGGCTGTAGTAGACAGAGAGAGCCTGGAGCACTGGGCCTGGTGCAAGATCTGTGTCCTGACCCAGAGGCTGTGAACCAAAGTCAGGCCGTGTATTAAAGCAGATGCTTGTAAGTTCACTATTCAGTACGTGAACTTGTCAAAGTTGTTGCTAGTGTACTAGGCACTAGATATTTATGTAAATATATTCCAGCTAGTACAGATAAACCATCTGATCTTGTACTAGATTGGGGTGTGACAGAATTATGAATAGGGATATTTTCTCCAAGACATCAGGAACAAGGGGAGGTAAAAAACAGAGGTCATGGAACATAAGGTGGTACGTAAGTTATTTATCTCAGCCTACAAATGTCGGGGTACCTCGCCTTAACACTTTGTGTGGCCTGGGGGATAGCAGAGACTGCTGCTGCTGACCAGGCACTCATGTGTTAGTGTACCTGTAACCACAGAGCTAGGGCACTAGGACTGTGCCCTGAGGGCAATAAACCTGGCCGAGTGCCTTTGTCACCTTACCATGCCAGTGGTCATTCTTTATGAAAAACATCGAGGTCCGCTGAATGAGCATTATCTGCTGTTAGTACTGGTAACACTGAAGCTCCAAGGACTGAAGCACTGAGCAGCCTGAAGAACGTTACCAAGGCAACGACATTTCAGCCTTCGACATCATTTAACAAGGGCCACGCATGACCTTCAGCTTCCTCACAACTCAAAGCCCTCTCGCGGTCCCTTCCAGTCCTAGAATCTATGAATTAGCTGATGACTCCGAAACTGGCAATGGAAGGTGGCTCGTGGGATCCGCCCTGACTGCAACATCTCGAAGAACCACAGTTACTGCAGAGTAAGGAACCAGACTGTTTTCTAAAAGTATCTGTCGGTGTCGATTCCACTGTAGGTGACTGGCCATCAGTGTCCCCTCTGGATAGTGGGAACGAAGAGAGCCAACTGCATCAGTCAAATAGGGATTGTAATACTGCTCTCCCAAACTTTACATCTGCCCTGGCAGCTAAGTCCAATGCATAATTCTTGACAAAAGCCAGTGTTCTGTATCAGGATCTCCTAGACTTGTCTAAGACAGTCCATCTGTGTCATTCACCCAGCCAACATCCGGGCAGTCAGGTGCAGGGACTTCACGTCTGGACAGAGTATCTGGCCAGGATGCTGGGAGATCAGGTCTGGACAGGACTGGTGGCTGAATGGACACTGGCAAAAGGTCCATTGGCCAAAACTGCCTGGGCCAGTTGGGAGCTACACGAATGATTGTGGCTTTGTCTCTTGATTTTGGAAATCATGCCGAGACCAGGGGAATCAGAGGAAAGGCAAACAGGATACCTGGACTCGATTGCAGAAGAACAGTGTTGGGAAATATTGCCAGGCTCCTGCCCACTTTAGAACAGAAATGCTGACTCTTGGTGTTTTCCTGGGTGACAAACAGGTCTATCACAGGAGTTCCCCAATGGTGGAATCTTGGCGCAATCATGGATCTCTGCAGGGACTACTCCCGACTAGCTATGGATTTTCTGCTCAGCAAGCCCACCAGGTTGTTGCCTACTCCTGGGAGATGGAGAGCCATTGGGGTTATCCTGTGTCGGCGGCACCGTGTCCAGAGCTTGAAGGCATCCCCATAGGGGAGACACGTGTGCACCTCTTTGCTTGATGATGTAGTGTGTCGCAGGTCTGGTCAGTCAGGATGTGCATGGTGGAGTTCGGGAGAGCAGGTAGGAAGGTTGCACAACCTTCTTGTTTATCAGGTGTTTTACTGGGGAAAAAGACCAACTTGAGCCTGAGCTAGAGCAGCCGCAGGTGAAACCTGGCAAGCGATGTCATGTATGTGTACGTTAACATATGTCCCCACAGCTCCAGACACATCCGCATTGTCACAGTCTGGTTTGATTCTATCCCAAGTACTAAAGACTACCCCTGTCTCCAGGAAGGCTCACTCTGACTGATCCAGAGTCAGTCAAGGCTCCTGGGAACTCTATTGCCTGTGGTGAGATAAGAGATTTTTTCCCCTAGCTCATCAGGAGGCCCAGCTGAGAGAATAGGGATAGTGTGTAGTCCAGGCTTTCCGCCATTTCCTCCTGGGATCTGCCCCCATCATCCAGCCGTCGAGCTGAGGGTAGAGGTGAATGAGCTGTTGCTACCGCGAGGCACTTTGTGAAGACTCGTGCCACGGAGAGTCTAAAGGGCAGAACGTTGCACTGATAATGATGGGGCCCCCACTGTGAGCCCTAGGTGCTTCTTGTGAGCTGGATGGATAGCGACGTGGAAGTACATGTCATGTCAGCAGAGAGCCACCAACCAGCCTTGAGCCTCAAGAGATGGGATGATGGAGGCAAATGTCACCATCCTGAATAGGATACAGTGTTGTATATGTCCAATCTTCTCATGTCTAGGATGAAGCTTGGATAGGACGAAAACTCCTTTCTTCTTCAGAAGAAGAAAGAACAGGAGTATAATCCTCTTCCCCAGTACTCCATAGGTACCTACATGCCATAGAAGAGATGAAGCAACTAGTACACTTCTGTTTGTAATAGGTTCTCATTACAAGGATCCCTGAAGAAGGATAGGGCAGGGGGTAATGCGTGGAAATGGATAGGGGAGCCATGGACAATTTCTAATGTCCATTTATTGGCTCGGATGGCTGCCCAGGCCCAGTGGAAAGGCAGTTCCTGAAGGTGGACGCAGGCTCCACACTGACTCCAATGCAACTCCCAATGCTCCTGTCAAATCTGCTGCCTCAGAGGGAGTCTGGTGCACAGAGGTGATGGGTGTCCCCAGGAGTATCTGAGATTCTCTTTGTGGGTAACTCTGGCTGTCAATCCCACTAGTAGGATGGTGTCCTCTGCCTCTGCTTGGGCTGCTACTTGTAAGGGTTCCTTTAGGTGTGTAAATCCCTAAGAATCACAGAGCTTTCCTTGAGGGACTGGAATACTTCGTTTGTTTTCTGCCTGAAGAGCTCCATCCCATTAAAGGGCAGGCCATCTATTGTGGCCTGTACCCACGAGGCTGTCTCAGTGACGACCGTGGCCATACCAGATGCGTTCTTGGCCGCCTGTAGGAATGCTCTCACGACCATCTGGCCTTCCTTGATTAGTTCTTTGAACTCTTCCTTGTTATCTTGAGGGATCTTGGATAGGAAGGGAGTGACCCTCTCCTAATTGAGATAGATGTATTTGGTGAACAGAGCCTGGTATTTGCCAGCTGGAGGGAGGCTGATGAGTATGCCGTATGTCCATGGAGATCCAACTTTTGGGGTCTTTGTCATTAGGCATGCCTTTCGTGGACTGTGATTTCTCCTGTGCTGAAGGAGCCAGGAACTCTGCATTTGAATGGACATAAGTGCGTTCAAAACCCTTTGGGGGCACTGGTATCTGTTCGCCACCCTTTTCAAAGTGGGAGGAAAAGTGCCCGGCATTTGCCACAGTCCTTTAGCCAGTTCCAGGAGCCCCTTGTTAATAGGAAGGGTGATTCTGGCCAGCATCATGGTGCTCAAAATAAAGACTTCTCTTGTATAAATGTAGTCCCAGTATCCAAGGTCTCTGCATGCAGAAAAGGAGGTCTTGAAAAGTTTTAAATTCAAATCAATCGCTGGGGCCGGGGCTGGTGTCACTGCCTTGTCCTTGAGTGGAGATGGGGGTCGTTGCGATCCCTCCCTTGCTTCCTGCTCTTGCGGGCCCATGTGTGGTTCTGGTGTGGGTGGCCTGGTTAACGATGCCACTGGGGAACGGGATCGCCTCCTTTCTGGAAACATGGGAGAGGGAATCTTGCTCCCAGACACAAGAGCTGATGGTCCCCAGTAAGGCTAAGGTGACGTCGTATGGGTACTAGGCTCCCCAGCCACCTCTTTTGGGTCTGTGACATTATCTGATTAAAATATGACCATGTAAACCATTGTTGCTACCACTGTTCTAGAACTGCAGCAAATCTTATACAAAGTATGACACATGGCCAGAAAGGGTTAAGCAGCTTGCAGGCTATATAATCCAAAGCCAACCTTTAGAGAGTTAGAAGAGTATGCAAATGGTAATTAGGGCCATTCCATGGTAGATAGATTTGCATTTCAAAGTTCTAGCCTATGTTGTTAGAAATTAAAGGTGATACTAATTTTATGTTTACTTATATCTGTTTACATGGCTAACATTAAACAAGTCAGTTCCTGTCTGTCACTATAGCTGAGGGGTAGGCAACCTATGGCTTGCGTGCCAAAGGCGGCACGCAAGCTGATTTTCAGTGGCACTCACGCTGTTCGGCTCTTGGCCACTGGTCTGGGGGGCTCTGCATTTTAATTTAAATTTTAAATGAAGCTTCTTAAACATTTTAAAAACTTTATTTACTTTATATATAACAATGGTTTAGTTATGTATTATAGACTTATAGAAAAAGACCTTCTAAAAATGTTAAAATGTATGACTGGCACGCGAAACCTTAAATTAGAGTGAATAAATGAAGACTCAGCACACCACTTCTGAAAGGTTGCCAACCCCTGCTATAGCTATTGATTCAGAGATCAAAAGGGGATATTAACATTTAGATGAGTCTTGGGTGAAATAATGTCACTGTCTATATGTCACTTTAAAGTTTGTGATAGACTGCCTAATGGATAAACTGCCTTATGTAAATCCATGTAGCTAATTACCTGTAATGCTTAGGAAATAGCTCCACTTCAAAGTATCCGTGATTGCCTATTGTTCACCTAAGGGCCCCGAACTGTAAAAATGCCTTGGGTCCCAATCCTTTTTTAATCTCAGATCTGCTTGATGCTTCATGCAGGGGAAGCTTAAGCCCAAGACAGACCCCAGTCCTGACTGGACCACCCTGAATATAAACATTGGACTAGAACCTATGCACAAATTCTGAAAGAACTCTTTGCAACTACAAAGCTCACCATCTCTGCTATGAATCTGAATCTCAAGAACTGTACTCATGACTGTTTGGATACTGATCTTTTAACCAATACACTCTCTCTCTTTTCTTTTTTAATAGAGGTTTGTTTGGTTAATAAGAACTGGCTGTAAGCGTGTATTTGGGTAAGATCTGAAATATTCATTAACCTGGGAGGTAATGTGTCCAATCCTTTGCGATTGGTAGAACTTATTTATATGATGAATAAGATGTTCAGTAATCCTCATCATATCTGACTTGCGCCTCTGGGTGGAGGCCTAAGGCTGGGTTGCTTTAAGGAAACGGAGTTGTTGGCTTCTGGGTAACCAGTGAGGTGTTATAGAACCTGTTTTGTGCTGGTTTGGTAAATCTAGGTATTGGAATATCCACCAGCTTTGGGGGTTGTCTGTCCCATTCTCTGCAGTTCACCCTAATTGAGTGACCTCAGTTGGCTCCCCCCCCGGGACTCCGGTCACAGGCTCTCACTCCAAAGGAAGAGGGGGATCTCTACTCAATTTGAGCAAGGCGGAGTACATGGGTTAGGTGAGGAGGAGTATCTCTTCGAACAGCAATGCCGTCAGGCGATGTGCCATTGGGGCTGGTTCCATTAGTCTCTTCAGCACAGGGAAGATGTCTGGAGGTGATCCAGATTACTCCAGGGCAGACACCTGTGCCAAGACTGGTGCTGGGTCCCTCATTCCCTGTGCCATTCACAGCCTATGTAGACAATTCAGATGCTTGGTCCTTTGAACCGATGTTTTGTTTCCTCCTTCTGGGACCTTCCTTCACGTTTGGTGTTACATATGGGCTCTGTCCAGTCCCACGAGTGCGTCTCATCTTTATGTACAGGCACGGATGCCAGCTTTACTGCCTGGGAAGCCTGCGCCAGAGTGACCGATGCGGACACCAGGGCCATCCGTGCCAAGAGCCTCAGTACCGCGGCTTTCGGTACAGAGGCCTTTGCCAATATTGAAGTGGTTGGCATCAAAGTCACTTGTGCCAGCTCTGCCGATATTCTCTTCGCCTTCTGTCCAGCGCTCAATCCTGGAGCATGACCTATGCTCAAGAGAGCGCTGGCCGATACCGGCTTAACTAGCCTGACACTGGTAATGGCCGTCACTTCTGTGTCTGAAGTGACCCACGTGGACTGCTCCAGCATACGCCGCCTGAGCAGAGCGTCCCTGGATTTGCGGGTCCTGGATGAAATGGACTTGCCCACAAAGCACTGATCCGGGAGGTGGCTCTCCCATAGGCAGAAGCTGCCTTGACTGTGTCCATCCTTGACAGGCATGAGTCCATCACAGGATAGGCAGATTTTGAAGTCCACCTTGAGACGTGGCAGCTTGCATGAGGTATGAGGGGGTCCTCACTTTTTTTTTTTTTTAAATGTCCACATGAAAGGAGTGTGAAGATGAAGATTTTTTCACAAATCTGATTTAAAAAAATAACGTGTTCAGTTAGGGGAAACAGTGGGCCAGGCGCTCGCTCGGTCCCGTCTTGCTGCCATGGGCATCAAAGGGAAGTGAGGGAGGATTGCGTCTGCTCTGCCTTTTACGCCCTTAAACAGGAGCACGAAGGGGGTGAGAAGGAGGGGGGGAGAAGATAAGTGGCTCCAACAAGCTCAGCTATTCAAAAGAAACCGAACTCATGCCCACGAGACGCACGTGCAACTGCAGTGGAATCCACACGGACACCAAGTCGAAGAAGAGCTGACCTTCCATCATCTTAGGAACAAGCGGTCATGACTAGATCACATTCAATACGTGCAAAGAGAATCACATCTAAACCAGTAAAATAAATAAAATATATATATATGAGAGAGAGAGACAGACACACACCGCTTGTGCTTTACAAGGGACCGTTTCACAAAGCTGAAAACAACTGAACCAAACCAGCTGGCAGGAACCAACCCAGTCTTTGCAGTTTGTGAGCTCCGAGCCATCAGTGCTCCTAAAGATCACTACACTGACTTCTGCTGGAAGGAAGCAGGGCCACAGTAGCAGTTTGTCAGGGTGAGCGCTTGAGCACAGACACTACAGCGAGGGAGGGATTCTCGTGTCACTGTAGTTAACCCACCTCCCCGAGAGGCAGTCGCTAGCTCAACGGAATAATTCTTCATTCACCTAGTGCTCTACACCGGGGCTTAGGTTGGCATAGCTGTCTCTCCGGGGGGTGGATTTTTCATACCCCTGAGAGCTGTTGCTATGCCAATGTAAGTTTTCAGTGTAGACCAACCCTCAGCCAGAGATCATTCCCCAGCTGGGAAAGGCCAGTGGGTGGAACTACACCTTGACTGCACAGGCAGCAATCAACAACTTCTCCAGCACTGGCAATTTTTAAATCAATCGTTTTTTCAGAAGATCTGCTCTAGTTCAAACAGGAATGAATTCAGGGAAGACCTATGCCGTGTGTTATCAAGGAGGTCTGACTAGATCATGGTGACCCTTCCGGCCTTTGAATATATAATTTAGCACTCTGCACTTACGGTCATTCTCAGGCACTTGAATGGTTTGTGTGTCCATCACCTGGGCTGATATCAAGGACCCTATGGGAAGGAGAAAAAAACGATTAGGAGAGAGGTTTGTTTAGAAACCACAGAACCCAAGTGATCCCAGAGACAGCAGAACAGCTGCCAAGCTCAACCCCACAGAGATTCATCTCTCCTATGAAGGATCAACACCTTAAGAACATTCTTTTCTACCTCATTTTCTTGGAGAACTCTTAGCCTTACAGTAGTTGCCAAGGGTCTGCACCCCATTACAGGAAAGGGGTTTTAGTCAGACTGCTTCAAGCTTTGCTTTCTGGTTGGTTTTTGTTAAGACAAAGTCAAATGTTTGTATTCGGTAAGGCCTTACGACGCTGAACAAGGATCACTAGGACAACTAGGCTACACACTGCACGCGTACAGACTAGTCCCTGCCCCAAAGCGCTTGCAATCTAAAAAGAACAGGAGTACTTGTGGCACCTTAGAGACTAACAAATTTATTAGAGCATAAGCTTTCGTGAGCTACGAAGAAGTGGGCTGTAGCCCACGATAGCTTATGCTCTAATAAATTTGTTAGTCTCTAAGGTGCCACAAGTACTCCTGTTCTTTTTGCGGATACAGACTAACACGGCTGCTACTCTGAAACCTTACAATCTAAAGATACAGATTTCTTCCCCGCTTCCTCTTTAAACAATTGCCCCCCAAATCGCATCCCCAGTCTCAGCAGCACTCCTCCTCCCCACACAAAACCACTCAGCTTATCTCTGATCCACCGAGAAAGAGCCAAAACTGACTGAAGTGTGCACAGGCTGGTTCCTCTTCCCCAGACAGCTTTGCACTTTGCCATCGGACCAGTCATTTTTGCTTATGCCATCACAGTTTCTAGCGCTGTTTCAGAACTTTTATAGCACCTATTGCCCTTGACATGAGTGCAATTTTAGATCTATAAATACAGCGTGATTGCCATTGGGGCTGGAAGCCACAATGCCCTAGTCTTGCCAGGACCACCACCAAACACGCAGACAATTTTATATTACACTCTGAGAGCCCTGAGGTTCTGGCTCCGACGAACAGCAAGTTTCAAATGGGATGGGGACCTCCACTGGGAAAACTCCGTGCTGGTTCTAGGCCAGAAAACAAAAGCGACCACACACGGCTAGGACGGGCTAGGACGGGGAATCTTTCCGGGAGCTGGGTCCCTGACAATTTAGAGGTTTAAAGATTCTCACCAATACTCTGAATTGTACCTGTGCCCCAAAAGGAAGCTGGTGCACTGCTCTGAACGTAGTTCTGGGCAGCAGCATGTTCCCCAACTGGAGTTTCTGGGTGAAATCCAAGAGCAGTCCTACACTGAGCTCCCTCCAGCCAGGAGAGGCCAAGGGCACAGACGCGATAAATCGACCCCCGAGCGCTCTCCCGTCAACTCCTGTACTCCACCGGCGTGAGAGGCACATGCGGAGTCGACGGCGGAGCGGCAGCAGTCGACTCACCACAGTGAAGACACCACGGTGAGTAGATCTAAGTACGTCGACTTCAGCTACGTTATTCCTAGCAGAACCGCTGGCACTTCCTGTTGCTCTGCGGCGCGAACAGGTCTATGTGGGGCGAGCCCCCCCTCTGGAAAATCGAGTGTGCGATGTGCAGCCTGAGGGACCATTCGTGATCGTGAAACCAGCGGCTGAGGCGGTCAGCTAGCTTGTTTTGTGCTCCTGGAAGGTGCGACGCCTCTAGGTGTATCAAGTGGGCGATGCAAAAATCCCACAGCTCGAGGGCTTCCTGGCACAGGGGAGAGGAGCAAGCACCACCCTGTTTGTTTCTATAGAAACATCGCTGCAGTGTTGTCCGTCAGCACCCACACACATGCGCCCTGCAGGTGGGCTAGAACGCTTGGCATGCCAGACAAACCGCCTTCAGCTCCCTTACATTGATATGCAGCGATAATTCTGTGTGGGACCATAGGCCTTGGGCTCTGATATTGCTCAGGTGCACTCCCCAACTGAGCGCTGAGGCGTCCGTGACTAGGGATAGCGTAGGATGGGGTTTGGCAAAGGGTACTCCCGCACAAACAACGTGTGGTTGCAGCCACGAGTGGAGAGATTCGAGGATGCGAGGGGGGAGCACAACTATCGTGTCCTGCGGGTCCATGCCCAGCCTGTGCACCCGCGCCAACCACGCCTGGAGGGCTGGACCATGTATCTGCAGGCTGCCATATGCCCCAATAGTTTCATGCAATTTCTGGCCGTGGTTGTGGGAAACCGGCGAAGGTTTTCGATGATGTCCGTGAGTGCTTGGAAGCGCAGCTCCGGCAGGAACGCCCTCGCCTGCATGGAGTCCAAGAGAGCCCCTATGAATTCTATTCTCTGAGTTGGGGCCAGTGTGGATTTGGGCACATTCAATATGAGGCCCAGCCTGTGGAATGTGGCCTGGGGCAAGGACACATGCTCTGCGGCCTGTGCTTGGGACTCTGCCTTGATGAGCCTGTCGTCTAGGTACGGGAATACTTGCGCCTGACACTGCCACGACTGCCATACACGTGGTGAATACCCGGGGGGCCGCCGAGAGCCCGAACGGGAGCACCCTGAACTGCTAGCACTGGCCACTGACCATGAATCGTCTGTGGGCCGGGATAATAAATATATGGAAGTACGCATCTTTCAAATTGAGGGCTGCGTACCAGTCCCCCGGATCCAGGGAAGGAATGATGGTGGCCAGAGAGATCATGCGAAACTTCACCTTCCTTATGAATGTGTTGAGATCTCGCAGGTCCAGGATAGGCCGGAGCCAACCCTTGTCCTGGGGGGGGGGGGGGGGGAAGGAGATCAGGAAATAGCAGGAGTAGAACCCCTTGCCTCTGAACTCCTGAGGAACCTCCTCTATTGCCCCTAGAGCGAGGAGTGATTGCACCTCCTGCAAGAGGAGTGCTTGTGAGAAGGGTCCCTGAAAAGGGACAGGGATGGGAGGGAACAGAATATCCCACCCCTACCGTGCTGAGGACCCAACGAGAGTCGATTCACGGGGGGGGGGGGGGGAAGGAACAGAGAGACTGAAACTGATGCTCCATCCTTGGGCGCATCTTCAAAAAGTTTGGCTTCAGGCCAGGGGGCTGTTTGGCCGAACCCTGGCCTTGGCCTGAGGACTGTGGCGGGCCTCCTATTATTTCTGCCCCGTCTCCTTGACGAGTCTCATCTACGATGCCCAGAGTAGAAGCGGGACGGGGGCTGAGGCTTAAAAGGATCCCCAAAGACTTCAAAGTTGCCCGCGAGTCCTTAAGGCTGTGCAGGCGAGAGTCTGTATTTTGGGTGAACAGGCCTGCACAGTCAAAGGGGAGGTCCTGTATTGTGTTCTGGACCTCAGGTGGTATCCCTGAGACCTGGAGCCACGCACTGCACCTCATTGTGATGGTGGCGATGGTCCGAGCCCACAAGTCCACCGCGTCTAACACAGCCTGGAGGGAGGTTCTGGAGACAACCCTGCCCTCCTCAAGGAGCGCGCTAAACTCCTTGCGCGAGTCAGCCAGGAGTAACTCCTGGAACTTTGCCAACAAACTCCAAGAGTTGAAAGCATAGCGGCTGAGTACCACTTGCTGGTTGGCCACTCGAAGCTGGAGCCCCCAGTCAACTAGACTTTTCGGACAAAAAGGTCCAGTTCTTAGTGTCCCGTGACTTAGGCGCAGGACCCGGCTGTCCTTGCCGCTCTTTGTGGTTTGCCACATCGACCACCACAGTCCCCGGTTGGGGTGGGTGAAAAGGTGTTCGTACCCTTCCTGCGGCACAAAATATTGTCTTTCCAGCCTCTATACCACCCACCGCTAAAGGGGTGGAGCCTGCCAAAGCACCTTTGTGGTATTTTGGATCATTCTTATGAGGGGCAAGGCCATCCTAGAAGGACCCTCAGGGGCAAGGATGTCCACCAGCGGGTCAGACTCCCTCCATGACCTCCTCTGCCTGGAGATTAAGGTTTAGGACCACCCTCCTAAGGAGATCCTGGGGACCCTTGGTGTCCATCACTGGTAGGGTGGTGGTGCCCGCTCCTGCCTTGTCGGGCAAGGAGGCGGCGGTGGCGGCCCATGGGGACAGGGTCTTCCTGCCATTCTGGCTCTCTGGAGGTCGGGTCAGGTACCTCGGAGCCTCCCGTGACTGGAGGTGGCTCTCGTGTCACTGATGGCGCTGGATCGGGTGCTGCGCCTGAGCATGACAGCCCAGGGTCCCTGTCTCATACGGGGGTGTAGTGAGCCAGCGACGTTGCTGGGGGGGGCCCCCCATGGGGTGCAGATGCCACCGATGCCAGCCTGGAGCCCTGACCCTGGTGGTAGGCCCAAGGAGTCCAAAAGGGCCATTGGACTGGGCCCTGCCACGGGGTGGCCGGGCGACCACGGGTGCCAATGATTCCACCAGTCTGCGGTGCCAGGACCAGGAGCGGTAGTGGCGGCGTCAAGAGACGGAAGACTCGGCGTCTGACTCGGATGAGTAGTCTGTGCCCAACCACAGGAGATGGGAGGGCGCGGAGCCGGACGGTGCCGGGGAGCAGTACCAGGGTGATGGTAAGCGGTGCCGTGACATCATAGGCTTGCCACGATGATGAACCAGAGGCGGTGCCGCCATCGGTGCCGGAGCCACATGTGGTGCCGAGCTAGACGTTGTAGCCGGTGCCGCCACTGGTGCCTGGGCTTGCGGGGCCGGGGACTGTGCCGTCATGGCAATGAGGTCCCATGCTGCCTCATCGGTGTCCGGCATGGAGGGACGGTCGATGTCTTCCTCCAAATCCTCCTGAGTTAGGGAGTCCATCAGCACTGGACTCGATGGGCCTCCTGTTGGGGCCGGAGTCAACGGTGCCAGGTCTTGAGGCCCAGACCATGGGTGTCCCACCGGAGGACGCACCACGCTGGAGTTCACTCAAGGCTTCTTGACGGAGGAACGACCCCGTCCGCCTTCTTATGCGGCACCAGGGACTGCGAGCAGTGCTGCATGGTGGCACTGGCCTTATGGGTTGGGGAGCAGCACCGGTGCTCCTTGGAGGAGTCCTTCCTCAGGGCCGGGACATCCCGCACTGGGGCGCTGCGCACCGAAGATGCCAGTGCCGCTTCTGGTGCCAGCTCGGCTGGAGGGCCTACTCCGTCAGGAGGAGCTTCAAACGTGCTCTCTCTTAGTCCTGGGTATGAAGCTCCTGCAAATTGGGCACTTATCTGTCTGATGGCCTTCTCCTAAACACTTGAGACAGGCAGCATGTGGATTGCCTGCGGGCATAGGTTTCACACACCTCTCACACGCCTTAAATCCCTGTGACTGAGGCATGCCCCAGTGCCTGGGGAAACTAGGACGGGGGAGGGGAAGCCCCCCGAAGTAAGTGCAACTAAACTACAAACTACTATATAACAAACTAAACTATATACAACTAAGAAAGGGAACCACTAGGTAGGCACTTGCAAACGCAAGAGACTGAGCTGCTCCAACAACCGTCACTGGCGGTAAGAAGGAACTGAGCAAGCGGCGGGTTGGCAGGGACCTATATACACTGCCATAAAGGTGCCACTCCAGGGGTCTCCACAGCCAACCGACGGGTATCGCTAGGGGAAAATAGCTTCCTATGATTGTGCATGCAGCACGCACGTGCACGCACACCTATTGGAATGCACATGAGCAATCACTCGAAGAAGAACTCTTAGTTCCTTTCTCATGCTGCTTTGCCAGGTGTCCTGGTTCCCCAGAAGTGTGGCAGGTTTTTAATGATTTTAATGGTACCTGCTGCCCCATTTGTTTTACATTTGTTTCCTCCAGATGCCTACGACTGGCAGGCAAGTTACTACCCCCCACCAGCATGAGTATTTGAGACTTGCTAGTGATCTTGTGTGCTTCTGGAGCTTGACACATTTAGCGTGTGCTTCAAATGGATGGGATGCTTCTATAGTGGCAGTCGTCTTGGCTGCCTGATTGCTAAGAGCTAGTCTTGGCTCTGCCTTGGGCAACTCACACAAGTGCCTCAGTTTCCCCATCTGTAAGTATTCTTATACTTATCCTATCCTATCTCCTAGAACTGGAAGGGACCTTGAAAGGTCATCGAGTCCAGCCCCCTGCCTTCACTAGCAGGACCAAGTACTGATTTCCCCCCGGTTCCCTAAGTGGCCCCCTCAAGGATTGAACTCACAACCTTGGGTTTAGCAGGCCAATGCTCAAACCACTGAGCTATCCCTCCCCCCTTAAATCCCTTCTCACAAGGGGAGGCTTTCTACAGTGTCATAAGCGTGGGGGAGGTTTACAAGACATGGTTCCTCCCCAAGAAGTTCACAATCTAGAGCCCCACTGATTCCACAACCACACCGAGGTGACAGCTAAATCATGGCTCCGCTTTGTAGTAGAGACAGGTCTTGGGAGGATTCAGCCCTGTCTGGGAATGCTCTTACACAGCCCATCGGGAACAGCCAAGATCTAGTCTACACCACCAAATGTAAATCATGCTTTGATTATTCCGAGGGAAAGCTATGTTGTAACCGGGACCAGTGACTGGGCTGTTCTGTAGATGGGGCCTTAGAACCAATTTAAATGGTCATAACATCTGGCGATGAGGCACCCATGCTTATGACATTTCCTTCTCTGTCACAGTTTCTTAGCCTGGCTGTGACTTAGCCTAGTATCTACCAGGATTAAAACAGTTCCCTAACAGTTGTATCCTGTTATTTTTCCTGACCACAAAGACAAGCTATATATTTCAGAGCTGCCTCTAAATATGGTTCTTGCAGTGTTCAGGCCGGTGACACAATGGTGATTAGGTTTAAGCAGAAGACAAGGGTTAATACAGTTTAAGGTCCCATGATCAGGTTTCACTACATCTTGGTTCTTTAGTATACCTTAAATTAAATTGATTTTAACTGTATCAGTATTGCAGGTCCACCAGGGACAAAGAGCAGGATGGAGAGAGAGAGAGAGGCTAAGCTAGGCTGGTACTTTGCAAGTCAGGAGAGAAATGACAGAGGTGTAAAATGAAGTGTTAATGGACATTAGGGCTGTAATTGAATCAAGCAGAAAAAGCCTAAGCAGCAGTCTGATAAAAATGGCTGCTAAATGACAGCATGTGACCAACTGGGACTGTTCTTACTGTGATCTGTAAGTGCTGACAGGGGAGTGTGGCTGGGATGGTCTGCGTTGGGGGATGGGAGAATGACCGAAGGGAAATACCTGAGCCTGTAACATGAGAACCCAGGAGGGGGCTGGGGCGAGGTGACACCTTTGCCCGGGAAACTGAACAAAGGTGGGAGGGGTCGCTGAAGGCAGAGTCTGGGGAGCTGGCTGGTGAGGTGACTGGAGGCAGGGAGGGCTCTGACCTCTGGAGGGGGCTGGGGTGTCCGAGGACCCCAAGATGGACCTAACTGAGGGGTATCCTGTTGTCTGTGCCTGCAAGACCTGTCTCGGACTGTATTCCCATCGTCTAAATAAACCTTCTGCTTTACTGGCTGGCTGAGAGTCATGGTGAATCGCAGGAAGCCGGGGGTGCAGGGCCCTGAGTCCCCCCTTACTCCGTGACAACTGGTGGCAGCGGCGGGATCTACTGCACCCCGTGGATGGCGCTTCCTGCAGTAAGTGACTGGGGAGAAGTAAAACGAAGGGGGATTGAGGGGGACCAGGCGTGCTGAGGAGTCAGAGAGAGACGGTTATCACCCCTGGGAGTGTGTGACCAGCGAGAAGGTCTTTTGCAGTAACAGGGTCCCCCGGGGGATCGCAGCGAGTGGTCCCAGGGGCGGAGGAGTCTGCAGCTCGACCCTGGCAGAGAGGTGGTGACCTCGAGAAGGGCTGGCACACTAGGGGTCTCCCTGGAAACTGTGGGGAGCGGTGGGCACACAGGCCTGTGAGTGGCCAGCAGGAAGATGTATGCCAAGCGGCTTAAGAGCGACCTGGTGGAGCTGTGCAAGCAGAGGGGGGTGCGCATTGGGAAGCTCACCAAAGAACAGCTCATTGCCCAGCTGGAGAAGGGAGATCGCGCGAATGAACTGATCCCTGTCTCTGAGGGAAGCAGCCTGGCAGATGCAGCGCAGGCCCCAGTGTCTGTCCCAGCTGGGAGTGGTCAGCCGGCTGCTGAGGGCTTCCAGAGACCCCTCCTGCCTATGCCTAGGGGAAGGGTGGGGAGGAGCCCAGCAAATACCGAGGGCGCCGTGACCCCCACGGCCAGCAGGGGATCCTCCCGGCGACACTCGCCGGCCAGCAGGGGATCCTCCCGGCCACGCGCAGCATCCGTGGAGCGGAATGGGCTGGAATGGGAGAAAGAGCTAAAACTGAGAGAGCTGGAGGATCGTGAACACCAGAGGCAGCATGAACGGGAGGAGAATGAGAGACAAAGACAGCATGAAGAGAGACAAAGGCAGCATGAATGGGAGGAGAAAGAGAAACTGAGGCAGCATGAAGAGAGAGAGAGGCATCGTGAACGGGAGGAGAATGAGAGACAGTACTCATTCAGCGTCAGTACTCATTCAGCGTCAGTACTCTTCCCCAGTACTCCATAGGTACCTACATGCCATAGAAGAGATGAAGCAACTAGTACACTTCTGTTTGTAACAGGTTCTCATGACAAGGGTCCCTGAAGAAGGATAGGGCAGGGGGTAATGCGTGGAAATGGATAGGGGAGCCAGGGACAATTTCTAATGTCCATTTATTGGCTCTGATGGCTGCCCAGGCCCAGTGGAAAGGCAGTTCCTGAAGGTGGACGCAGGCTCCACACTGACTCCAATGCAACTCCCAATGCTCCTGTCAAATCTGCTGCCTCAGAGGGAGTCTGGTGCACAGAGGTGATGGGTGTCCCCAGGAGTATCTGAGATTCTCTTTGTGGGTAACTCTGGCTGTCGATCCCACTAGTAGGATGGTGTCCTCTGCCTCTGCTTGGGCTGCTACTTGTAAGGGTTCCTTTAGGTGTGTAAATCCCTAAGAATCACAGAGCTTTCCTTGAGGGACTGGAATACTTCGTTTGTTTTCTGCCTGAAGAGCTCCATCCCATTAAAGGGCAGGCCATCTATTGTGGCCTGTACCCACGAGGCTGTCTCAGTGACGACCGTGGCCATACCAGATGCGTTCTTGGCCGCCTGTAGGAATGCTCTCACGACCATCTGGCCTTCCTTGATTAGTTCTTTGAACTCTTCCTTGTTATCTTGAGGGATCTTGGATAGGAAGGGAGTGACCCTCTCCCAATTGAGATAGATGTATTTGGTGAACAGAGCCTGGTATTTGCCAGCTGGAGGGAGGCTGATGAGTATGCCGTATGTCCATGGAGATCCAACTTTTGGGGTCTTTGTCATTAGGCATGCCTTTCGTGGACTGTGATTTCTCCTGTGCTGAAGGAGCCAGGAACTCTGCATTTGAATGGACATAAGTGCGTTCAAAACCCTTTGGGGGCACTGGTATCTGTTCGCCACCCTTTTCAAAGTGGGAGGAAAAGTGCCCGGCATTTGCCACAGTCCTTTAGCCAGTTCCAGGAGCCCCTTGTTAATAGGAAGGGTGATTCTGGCCAGCATCATGGTGCTCAAAATAAAGACTTCTCTTGTATAAATGTAGTCCCAGTATCCAAGGTCTCTGCATGCAGAAAAGGAGGTCTTGAAAAGTTTTAAATTCAAATCAATCGCTGGGGCCGGGGCTGGTGTCACTGCCTTGTCCTTGAGTGGAGATGGGGGTCGTTGCGATCCCTCCCTTGCTTCCTGCTCTTGCGGGCCCATGTGTGGTTCTGGTGTGGGTGGCCTGGTTAATGATGCCACTGGGGAACGGGATCGCCTCCTTTCTGGAAACATGGGAGAGGGAATCTTGCTCCCAGACACAAGAGCTGATGGTCCCCAGTAAGGCTAAGGTGACGTCGTATGGGTACTAGGCTCCCCAGCCACCTCTTTTGGGTCTGTGACATTATCTGATTAAAATATGACCATGTAAACCATTGTTGCTACCACTGTTCTAGAACTGCAGCAAATCTTATACAAAGTATGACACATGGCCAGAAAGGGTTAAGCAGCTTGCAGGCTATATAATCCAAAGCCAACCTTTAGAGAGTTAGAAGAGTATGCAAATGGTAATTAGGGCCATTCCATGGTAGATAGATTTGCATTTCAAAGTTCTAGCCTATGTTGTTAGAAATTAAAGGTGATACTAATTTTATGTTTACTTATATCTGTTTACATGGCTAACATTAAACAAGTCAGTTCCTGTCTGTCACTATAGCTGAGGGGTAGGCAACCTATGGCTTGCGTGCCAAAGGCAGCACGCAAGCTGATTTTCAGTGGCACTCACGCTGTTCGGCTCTTGGCCACTGGTCTGGGGGGCTCTGCATTTTAATTTAAATTTTAAATGAAGCCTCTTAAACATTTTAAAAACTTTATTTACTTTATATATAACAATGGTTTAGTTATGTATTATAGACTTATAGAAAAAGACCTTCTAAAAATGTTAAAATGTATGACTGGCACGCGAAACCTTAAATTAGAGTGAATAAATGAAGACTCGGCACACCACTTCTGAAAGGTTGCCAACCCCTGCTATAGCTATTGATTCAGAGATCAAAAGGGGATATTAACATTTAGATGAGTCTTGGGTGAAATAATGTCACTGTCTATATGTCACTTTAAAGTTTGTGATAGACTGCCTAATGGATAAACTGCCTTATGTAAATCCATGTAGCTAATTACCTGTAATGCTTAGGAAATAGCTCCACTTCAAAGTATCCGTGATTGCCTATTGTTCACCTAAAGGGCCCCGAACTGTAAAAATGCCTTGGGTCCCAATCCTTTTTTATCTCAGATCTGCTTGATGCTTCATGCAGGGGAAGCTTAAGCCCAAGACAGACCCCAGTCCTGACTGGACCACCCTGAATATAAACATTGGACTAGAACCTATGCACAAATTCTGAAAGAACTCTTTGCAACTACAAAGCTCACCATCTCTGCTCCGTGGAGCGGAATGGGCTGGAATGGGAGAAAGAGCTAAAACTGAGAGAGCTGGAGGATCGTGAACACCAGAGGCAGCATGAACGGGAGGAGAATGAGAGACAAAGACAGCATGAAGAGAGACAAAGGCAGCATGAATGGGAGGAGAAAGAGAAACTGAGGCAGCATGAAGAGAGAGAGAGGCATCGTGAACGGGAGGAGAATGAGAGACAGCGTCAGCAGGAACTGGAACTGGCGAGGCTGAAGGGCCGCGAGCCCCCGGCTGCGGTGAGTGAGGGGGAACCCAGGACTGCACGGAGCTTTGATAAGTGCATCCTGGCCCCACGCAAGGAGGGGGAGGACATGGATGACTTCCTGGATGCCTTTGAGACGGCCTGCGAGCTGCACCAGGTTGATCCTGCAGACAAACTCCGGGTTCTCACCCCCTTACTGGACCCCAAAGCCTTGGCCTTGTACCGCCAACTGGAAGAGGCGGAAAAAGGAGACTATGAACTATTCAAAAAGGCCCTGCTACGTGAGTTTGGGCTGACTTCTGACATGTACCGGGAAAGGTTCCGGAGTCAGGATAAAACCCCTGAGATCTCATATCTGCAACTAGCCGTCCGCATGGAGGGATACGCCAGCAAGTGGGCAGATGGGGCCCAGACGAAGGAGGACCTGGTTAAACTGCTGGTACTGGAGCAACTGTATGAGCGGTGCCCATCCGACCTGAGGCTGTGGTTGAGGGACAAAAAACCAGAGAACCCGCGACATGCAGGCCGGCTGGCCGATGAGTTTGTAAAGAGCCGGTCAGGGGCTGGCAGGGAGGAGTCCCAAAGGAACAGTCCCACCACAACGCAGAGCGAAAGTCACCATGGGCCATCCCAGCGGGAAAATACGGAGAAACCTCACCAAAGGGGAAGATCCAGCGTCAGGTCCATCCAACCCACTCGAGGGAACCCCTGGGACATGGTCTGCTATCACTGTGACCAAAGAGGTCACATACGGGCCCAGTGCCCCAGGCTCAGGGACAGACTGAGCAGACCAAACCCACAGAGGGTTGACTGGGTAGAGACCCAGCCAGGCGAGAGGCAGCACTCCCAGGGAAGGGGGGCTGGCAGAGTACCACCTGCTAAGGAGGGAGGAGAGCTCCAGGCCTGCTCCTCTGCGGGGCGGGATGCTCCAGACTCAGGGTTTTTGGTTTATATGGTGGGCGCGGGGCGGTCCCTCCGGAAAGAGTACCTCGTTCCCCTGGAGGTGGATGGGAGGAAGGTCGATGGATACTGGGATACGGGCGCAGAGGTGACGCTGGCCCGGCCCGAGGTGGTGGCCCCAGATCAGGTGGTGCCCAACACCTACCTGACCCTGACGGGGGTGGGCGGGACACCAGTCAAAGTGCCCGTGGCGAGGGTACACCTGAAGTGGGGGGCCAAGGAGGGCCCCAAGGACGTGGGGGTACACCCGTATTTGCCCACTGAGGTGTTGATGGGGGGGACCTGGAGGACTGGTCAAGCAACCCCCAGGGTGCCCTGGTTGTGACCCGCAGTCAGAGCCGGCGAGGGGCACTGCGCCCTGGCCTTGGGGAGGGTGCCTTGCCCGAGGCGCAGGACCCTAACCTGGTGGGGAGGGAACACCCAGGGACACGGCTCAGGGAGGCTGCGGCTTCAGACCCAGCCGGCGAGAGAGAGCAGGTGGCCATCCCTGTCCCAGCTGCTGAGTTCCAGGCCGAGGTGCAGAAAGATCCCTCCTTGCGGAAGATAAGGGACCTGGCCGACCTCGGTGCGGTACAGACCATGGGGAGAGGCGGCCGGAAAAGGTTCCTGTGGGAGAAGGGGTTCCTGTACCGAGAATGGGCTCCCCCAGGGAAAATGGAGTCAGGGGGGATCAGGAGGCAGCTGGTGGTACCCCAGAAGTATCGCCGCCAGCTGCTGTACCGGGCCCATGACACCCCCCTCTCAGGGCACCAGGGAACCTGGCGTACCCAGCAGAGGCTGCTACGGAGCTTTTACTGGCCTGGGGTCTTTGTTACTGTCCGGCAGTACTGCCGATCCTGTGACCCCTGTCAGAGGGGGAGGAAGGCCCGGGACAAGGGGAAAACGGCTTTAGGACCCTTGCCCAGCATAGAGGAGCCTTTCCAGAGGGTGGCCAAGGTTAAAAGGGGGGCTCTGAACCAAGACAGCCCGAAGCACAGACCTCCAGACTGGAGCGCTGGGAGAAGACCCCAGCCCAGTTGGAACCCCAGGGGTATTGGGGGTGGGAAAAGGGCACAGGCCGCATAACCCTTCCCACATGCGAACTGCGAATGCCCTCGAGCACCCCCGATCTAAGGGGGGGCGTGAAACTGGAGGGGCCTGGTGTAATTCTCACCAAGGAATGGGAGGGATGCGGGGGCATCCATGGGAACGGGGGTAGGTTCGAACTTCCCCGGGTCACTGGCTGAAGTGACCCCGCTCAGTTCGGTCTCGAAGGGGGGAGATGTGACGAACTGGGACTGTTCTTACTGTGATCTGTAAGTGCTGACAGGGGAGTGTGGCTGGGATGGTCTGCGTTGGGGGATGGGAGAATGACCGAAGGGAAATACCTGAGCCTGTAACATGAGAACCCAGGAGGGGGCTGGGGCGAGGTGACACCTTTGCCCGGGAAACTGAACAAAGGTGGGAGGGGTCGCTGAAGGCAGAGTCTGGGGAGCTGGCTGGTGAGGTGGCTGGAGGCAGGGAGGGCTCTGACCTCTGGAGGGGGCTGGGGTGTCCGAGGACCCCAAGATGGACCTAACTGAGGGGTATCCTGTTGTCTGTGCCTGCAAGACCTGTCTCGGACTGTATTCCCGTCGTCTAAATAAACCTTCTGCTTTACTGGCTGGCTGAGAGTCATGGTGAATCGCAGGAAGCCGGGGGTGCAGGGCCCTGAGTCCCCCCTTACTCCGTGACACAGCAACAGGCTGGAAATGGGGCAAATCAAATTGCAGTCATTGATTAAAGTCAGGCCTTGGCTACACTCAGGACGCTGTGAAGCGCGAGTGTAGTCACGCCGCCAGCGCTGCGAGAGCGTGCAGCACTGCAGGCACTGATTACACTGGCGCTTTACAACGCTGCACTCGCTGTGCTCAGGGGGGTGTTTTTTCACACCCCTGAGCGCAGCAAGTTGCAGCGCTGTACAGCGCCAGTGTAGCCAAGGCCTCAGTTAAGTAACTAGAGAGAGTGAAAACCAGTAATATGCAGCACTAATCACATGGAAAACTAAATCAGCTACATGACAAAGTAGCGGTTCTTTGAGTCAGTGAGTTTCAGCCTGAGCAGTAGTCTGAAGTCTATACAACAACCTGATGCCATTTCACAATTAAACAGATATAACACAAAGATGCACCACCGTGGCTAGGTCCAAATTATAACATATAGCACACCCTCCAAGGATGCTGTACCAAGTGGCCTTGCCCCACAGTTCCCTGAGAAAAATGTTTGTGGGAGTAAATCCATCGCTGGCTGGTCCTGCACCAATGTTTCAGAGCGTGAACCACAGACGTGGCATGTTTCAGTGTACACAAAAGCTGATATCTTACTACATTAATAGCAACCCGTCTGGCATAAGGGACTCTATTCTTTGGAAGACAAGACACAGGACCATAGATTTTTAAGTGCTGGAAGGACCAGTGTGGCCATCTAGTCTGACCTCCTGCAGAGCAAAGGCCTTAGAATTTCACCCAGCAATTCCTGTCTCAAGTCCAATAACTTGTAACTGAGCTAGAGCATATATTTTAAGACACCCAATCATGATTTAAAGATTTCAAGTGATGGAGAACCCGACAAACTTCTTGATTCACTGTCCCAGTGAGCGATATGCCCCCTCACTGTTAAAAATGTGCCCCCTTGTTTCTGGTTTAAATTTTTCAAGTTTCACTTTCTAGTCCTCAGATCTGGCATTCTGCCTTTGCCTGCTACATTAAAGAACTGCCTGTTACTCCTGAGGGCAAAATTAAAAATTCTGCACCCAAAAAAAAAAAAAAAAAAAAAAATTCTGTGCACAATATTTTAAAGCTCTTCAAGCTTTATTGTCAATAAATAAATGCAGAGGCTCCAGCATGCAGTGGGGAGCACAGGCCACTGGTTGTACAAAGGTGGGAATCACCCTGCAGCCTCCCTACTGCCCACCCCCAGGACACGGACTCAGTGGTGAGGCTGCACTTAGGGTGACCAGATGTTCTGATTTTATGGGGACAGTCCCGATATTTGGGGTTTTTTTTTTTTAAATATGGGCTCCTACTACCTCCCACCCCCTGTCCCAATTTTTCACACTTGCTACCTGGTCACCCTAGCTGCACCTGACCCAGCACAAGGCCTGGGCCTACTGCAGACACACCCTGGGGCCCTGCCCCTCTGCGCCAGGTGTGGGGCAGGCAGGCTCAACCAGGCAGGATCCAAGTGTGGAGGGGCTCAGTGTGGGGTGAGAGGATTCTGTGTGGGACAATCAGGGTGCAGGCTGCTCAGTGTGGGGGGATCTGAATGCACAGAGGCTCGTTGGGGGCGGGGGTTCCAGGTGCAGGGGCAATGGGACTCTGCAGGAGCTTCCAGGTGAAAGTGGTTGGGTATCGGTGGAGGGGTCTGGGTGCGAGGGTCTCAGCAGGAGGCTCTGGGTGCTGGGGGAGTGGGACTTGGTGGGGTGGGGATCTGGGTGCAGCTAGTTGGGGGGGTCAGTGGCATGGGGATCTGGATGTGGGGGCTCAGGGGGGTGAGGCTTGTCAGGGTGGGGGGTTGAGTGCAGGGAGCTCAGTGGGGGGTGATCTGGGTGCAAGGTGGGGGTCTGGAGGCAGGGGGGCTCCAGATGCAGGCGTTGAGGTTCAGTGGGGTGGGGTTTGGGTATGGAGGGCTAGGGGGGGGTTCTGGGTGTACAGGGTGAGACATGTCAGGGGGGTCTGAGTATGGGAGGTCCAGATGCACGGGGGTTGGGCGGATGGGGGAGCAGCTTCCCGTACAGTGACCCCTCCCCCTGCAGCTGAGGAGCGATGGGGGCAGGAAGCAGGGGAGGATGCTGAGCTTCCTGCAGCTGGATCCTGCAACATGATCAGCAGGCTGCCACAGCCTTACCCTGGTCTATGTGGCAATGCTCAGGCATCGCCCATGAACCAGCAACTTTGTGGGGCATGGTGTCAGCTTTAGATACTTCCAGTAAGACTCTCCCACTTGTACAGATGCCCTCTTTGGTCAGCTTTCCTTGCAGTCTTTACCTTTCCACTGCTGTTAATTCTTCAATATACACTCTTCCCTCTGCCGTGGGGCAGGGAAAGCTTCTCCTTAGGAGCAACGTGGCAGGGGATGGCTTTGTAACTTCAGCTCAAGATCTGACTCTCTGAAGCTGCAAAATCAGGACCAGAAGTCCCAGCCAAAATTTCCAAAACAATTTCTCGGGGGGGGGGGGGGGGGGGGAATCTATGACCCAGTCTCTGTCCTACAAAGTGTCTCAGCACTTCCTGTATTTCCTGCATCCCTGCAGAAATGGGGCGCGCTAGTGTGGTTGAGTGACAAGGAAATGCATATTGCAGCAATTGAAGTAAATGGAGGACAAATGGTCAGAACAATAGTTTGAATAACTACTTCCTCAAAGTACATACCTGCCAGGGAAACCAATTTCTCTTACAATAGGAGTACAAGGGAAAGCTTCTCCCCCACTGTTTTAAAACTTCCAAGTCTTGTCCAGTAGTACCGATTACCCATCTTTTTGCAACGAATTAGTGCAGGAGCATTTGTACCAGTCACTCAGTGCACAAGAAAGAATTGCCCAGCCACTTCAGCCAAGCCTGCTTGCTTTGTAAAGAGGTGCTGTTTACTAAGGGCTTGGCTACACTTGCAAGTTAGAGCACATTAAAGCAGCCCCAGGCACCCTAACTCATGATGCGTCCACACTGGCAAGGCACGTAGCGCACCCAGACTCCGTGGCTGGAGCGCTCCTGGTAATCCACCCCCCCGAGAAGCATAACGCTTGCTGCGCCCCGGCTGGAGTGCCGCAGCGCCAGTGTTGACGCCCTGATCAGCCTCCAGAAGTGTCCCACAATGCCTGTTCTAGCCACTCTGGTCATCACTTTGAACTCTACTGCCCTGCCCTCAGGTGACCAAGTGTCAGACCCTGCCCTTTAAATTCTCTGGGAATTTTGAAAATCCCCTTCCTGTTTGCACAGCAAGGTGTGGAGTGCTCTCAACGAATCTTTCCAGGTGACCATGCCTCCACGCGCCAGGCGATCCCCAGTATGGAGCAATGGCGAGGTGCTGGACTTCAGTGTTTCGGGGGAGCAAGCTGTCCAGTCCCAGCTGCGCTCCAGCCGTAGGAATTATGATACACCTCTACCCTGATATAACGCGACCCAATATAACACGAATTCGGATACAACGCGGTAAAGCAGTGGTCCGGGGGAGCGGGGCTGCGCACTCCGGCGGCTTAAAGCAAGTTCGATATAACGCGGTTTCACCTATAACATAGTAAGATTTTTTGGCTCCCGAGGACAGCGTTATATCGAGGTAGAGGTGTACCTTCGGGCAGAAATCAAGGGACATGATGGAAAGGGGACATGACCGGGACGCACTGCAGTGCAGGGTTAAAGTGAAGGAGCTGCAGAATGCGTACTGCAAAGCGCGCAAGGCAAACTACCGCTCCGGTTCTGCCCCCGCGACCTGCCGTTTCTACAAAGAGCTGGACGCGATACTTGGGGGCGACCCCACCTCCACTTTGACACTGCAGAGCCCAGTTCAACAAGGCAAGAGGAGGAGGAAAGCGGGAACGAGGGTGCTGAGGAGGAGGGAGACAGCCCAGCATCCCTAGATGCATGCAGCCAGGAGCTGTTCTCAAGCCAGGAGGAAGGTAGCCAGTCGCAGTGGACAGTGCTTGGGGAAGGACAAATGCCAAAGGTGGTGCCCTGTAAGCGGCTTTTATTTTGGGAAGGAAGTTGTTTGGTGCAGGCTCTTGGAGCGAGGAGGGTTAGGGCTGCATGCATGCCTAGATGCGGAATAGGGCGTTTATGGGGCTCTCTCACATCATGGTAATCGGCCTCAGTAATCTCTTCAGAGGTCTCATGCAGAAGTGAGATATAACTGAGTTTACAATTTCCAAAGGCAAACTGGGATTTAGGATTGCCTCTCCGCCACATCGTTTCCACCCAGGCACTAGAGGCAGCAGTGTGGTGCTCATTTCTCCAATCTGAGCTACAGAGGTTTGTTTTTATGTATGATGAACCCAGATTCACTATAAAAAAAAATTTCCCCCCAAAATCCACACCCCGGAACACCAACATCCCATAGAGCAAAAGCAGATCTAGGTAGTTATAGCTGAGCTCCTCACAACCACCAATGGATTTTAACCTCACACTGCCGTGAAGGTAGATAAGTATTATCCTCATTTTACAGATGGTGAATTGAGGCACATGGTAGATTAAGTGATTTGCCAAGGTCACACCAGAAGCCTGTGGCAGAGTAAGAAACTGACCCAAGTCTCCTGATGCCTAGTTCAGTGCCTTATCCAATAAGCTATCCTTCTACCCTGCATGAGACTAATTACTGAGATCTTTGCACTTCCAAAGGAGATTTCCCCTCCAACATCTGGGTCAGCAATCACCGTGTCACTACATCCCCCACAGATGAGAAGTTCAGGTTTATGAAAGAGTTATGCTCCCGCTGGGGATTTTAAAGGCTCAGGGAGCAAAAGGCAAGATCTCGGTCCTAACAGGATCCCATCAAGACTTAGACTAGACCACCAGTTTCTCCAGAGGTTCTTACATCCTTTTGAAACTCCCGCCCTCTGTCTGCACTATTGAGACAACCCGTGCGGATACCTCTACCATTAACAGTCAAGCATATTGCCCTTATTACTAATGTTTTAGAGATTAAATCTGTAAATACATTTTATAGGAAAACAGGAAAAATGACTACGTGCTTTTTAACCCACTTAAAGAAACACCTTAATTTGGAGCCAACTTTACATTAGTATTGATTCTTTGTGTGGACAGACTGGAGCCTTCTGCAATCTGCATTTGTTATAAGCACCTCTATCAGGAATTAGGGCCCCATTGTCCTAGGCAAGGTACAAATTTACCCAGAAGGCTCACAGTCTAAGACAAAAGATTTGACTTGGGAACAGACAGGAGGGAGGAAGAAGGGATGTTAGGTTAGTTGTAACAATGATCTTAGTACTCACGAGTGATCACTAGTCTAGTGTCATCACATGGTAGTGATAAATAGGTTTCACAAAGATAGACTAAGGATGGATTTAAAAGACATAAGGCAGTGACTGCAAATTTAGATGAGGATTTCTTCTCACGAGTAATGGGAAAAGCAGACATGCAGGTTTATTACTAACCCATTAACACTAGCATGTAATTAATGCAGAGGAGGAGCCAGTGCTCATACATCATAAGAATGTCATTAAACCTGCATCATGTGCAAAGGAGACAAACCCCCATGATTTAATCAAGATGGATGGTTAAAAGGAACTGGGAGGTTTTGGAACACAGAAGTGGTCAATTTGTCTGACTTCATCAAGACGACCACCTGGAAGTAAAAAAGGGGGGCAAAAGCCAAACCCTGATTGCAGGAGCTACACATGCATTCAAAGTCAAATTTACACACATGTAACATGCATTACTTAAGACTGAAAAGCAAGATTTTTTTTAATGGAAAGAGAGGCTACCTTAAAAAGGATGTTGGCAGGTCAGCTTTGACCCAGAAATTAAACAAGCACAAATGGTTTGTTTGTATTTCTTTAAAAAGTTTTAAAAACTAAAATCACAAATTTCCATTGATTTTTAGAAATTCAATGGAAACGGGCAGGGTTTAATGTTTTTTAAGTGACCAGCAAAAGGGGAAAATGTGTTTGATTGTAAAGAAGAAACAATGCACAAAAAAGGCCTGAATTGATTTGTGTTTTAATGGGTTTTGTATTTTTTTTTTTTTTTTTTTTAAAACATGAGAGATTAGAGCTTTTGCTGAACAAATTCACTGACTCACTAAAGAATTAACCAGATTTTGACATCAACCAGAGCTATTGAAAGGAAACTGTTTCCCATAACTTCCAGTTCATTAACTTGGTGATGTCTCATCCCTCTTCTCTGGAATGGTTGTTGATTCCCTCCATTCTTCACTTATCCACCCTTGACATTTTTCACCCCCTTCCATCTGAAGGTCCGCCCTGCCAGCTTCCCCTTCCCCCTCCCCCCATGCTCACCCCCAACATCTGCTTCCTCCACTCCTGTTCTTGCATTGTGGTGTGTTCCTGGCAAAACCGCTATGACCAGGCTAATTGCATGCACTACAAATTCATTCTCTCCTGTTCTACCATCTTCCTACATGAACCACTCTGCTACTCCATCTTAAATGAATCCCATGCCTCCAATCCCAACTGCCTTTTCACCATTTTTGGGTATGTCTACACTGCAAACTAGAGGTGTATTCTTAACTCAGGTTAGCTAACTTAGGATAAAATAGCAGTGAAAACACAGCTACACAGCATGTGTTAGCATCTGGAGTTAAAGTCTATAGGGCAAGATGAACTTGCACTGCTAACCCGAGCTAAAAGACAGGTTACTGTGTCTTCATTATTATTTAAACCCAAATTAGTGAACCTGAATTAAGAATACACTTTTTTCCACAGCAGTGTAGCCCTCAATCCTCAAACCTTCCTCTCCTCCTGCATCTCGGCTTCTCTCTTGACACGGGATCTTATCAATTTCTTCCCAGGAAAAAACAAAAACCTGACATGACCTTCCCTCTCCCATCTGCTTGCCCTTTCTTTACCTTCCCCTCCCACCTCACAACTCTCGCCTCCTTCTCCCTGACCACAGACAGAAGTTTTTTATCTTCTTTCCTTCTCCAGCCCCTCCACTTGCCTCACTGACTCCATCCCACATGCCTCACACCCAGTCTCATACCCTCCCTTACTCTTCTCCGGCTCTTTCCTCCCACTAAAACGCCCACCCTTCTCCCTCCATTACCATACCATTGCCTCTCCCCCTTTTATCTCTAATCTTATTGAATACATGATCTACAATCCCTGGCTGGAATTCCTCTCTGCCAATTCCATCCTAGACCAGGAGCAGCACTTCAGGGGAGGGGGGAGCCTTGCAGGGCCTATAGCCACCCCAAAATTTGCCTTAGCCCTCTCTCCCCACCCCACCAGCTGCCGTTCTCCGGCCACCTAGCTCTGAAGGCAGAGCAGAGGCTGCTGGCCGGGCATCCAGCTCCAGCAGCATTGGAGAATTAAGGCCAAGCACGGGGCCTAAGACTAGCCCCCCAGCCTGTGTCCCCACTAGCTGGGAAACGATGCCCAGGGTAGGTGAAGGGCTGGAGCTCTCCATAGTGGTCTAGACTGACTCACTCCGACCTGGGCTCCTGGACCCTGCCCCCCCACAATCACTGCTATCCAAGGATTCTGCTGGCCCTGGAGCCAGGTCCCCACACCCAGGCAGCTCCTGCCAGCTGCAAGCAGCAAGTGCCCCACACTGCCCAGCTCCAGTTTCAGACCTGGCTGGAGGTCGGGCCTCACGGTGAGGGGGGGGGGGGCACAGCTCCCCAATTTTCTGTCTGGCCCACCTCTAATAGCTTGAGAACTTTCAAAATTAGTTAACACCTATTTAAAGCAAATCCTGATAGATTTGGGTGAATAGCTCTTTCTAGAAGATTCATACACCCTTTGGGGTTGAAAAGACTCTAGTTCTCTCATCCTCCAGCAAGGACAGGGACCAACAAGACTTGATATTCCTAATTGTAAAGTTACAGAAAGCAAATGAAACTTTACAACATTTGGGCTGCTCTTACACATCATAAAAGCAGCACAAAGGGAACAATAGCTTTAAATAAACAAAGCTTTCCCAGCAATATTTGCAAGCCAAACATTCAAAGTGCCTGAAAACACTGGAACAATGACAGACAGGCTACCCAAAAAAATACAACTAGTTTTCATTGTTTAAGTGCAAGAAGTGAATAACCTCAATGGTGAAAACCGAACTGGATTTCTAGAGTGCTTCCATTTTCCTGAGTTTGAGGTGTTCTTGTTAATACAGGAAACGAGATTTGTTTAGCAGCATCTAGGATTTGTGACTTAACTGGGTCTCCAACCGTGAGCACTGTGAAAATAGAGCCTCCTGCAATCAGTATGGCTGCACAGGCCCCTCTGCATGCCTCGGATAAGGAATCATCAGCATTTTACAAACGGTGTTTAACTCACAAGGAAAGAAACTTCTTCCCCCATTTCAGACCAAGCAAAAATTCAGAATGAAGCATCGCTAAAATCCACCTCCACCCTCCCAGGCCTTTAATCTGCCCAGAAGGGCCCTGGCGAGGGCTTTACAGAGATTCGAACTCAAAGCACCAAATGTTTAGCACAATCCTCAAACCCCAAAGGCAATAGGGGCCAATGCAGGGTGGGGACTCAGCTGAGAAAAGGAGACTCAGCAACAAAACGAACCATCTGCGAAGCAAGGAGCGAGACCCGGGAGCAAAGGAGCCATGGGCAGCCCCAGGGTACTGGGGTCCCAACACCTCAGAGAGAGACAGACACAGCTTCATGTACCATCACCACCAGGATCATGCCAGGCAGACACACCCAGCGGGATGAAAAGTGAAGCTCCTGAACTGCCTCCTGCCCCGGCCCCCTTCCTGTACCCTCCCCCCTGCCCGCCGCACTCCCCTGGCCCCTTCCTGTACCCTCTCCCCACCCGCCTCACTGCCCCTACTCCCCCTCCTCTACCCTCCCCCCTGCCCGCCGCACTGCCCCTACACCCCCTTCCTCTACCCTCCCCCCACCCACCTCACTGCCCCTACCCCGCCTTCCTGTAACCTCCCCCCCGCCCCACTCCCTTCCTGTACCCTCCCCCCACCCGCCTCACTGCCCCTACTCCCCCTCCTCTACCCTCCCCCCGCCCCACTGCCCCTACCCGCCTCACCGCTCCTCTACCCTCCCCCCACCCACCTCACTGCCCCTACTCCCTTCCTCTACCCTCCCCCCTGCCCGCCTCACTGCCCCTGGCCCCTTCCTGTACCCTCCCCCCACCCACCTCACTGCCCCTACCCCCCCTTCCTCTACCCTCCCCCCACCCGCCTCACTGCCCCTACTCCCTTCCTCTACCCTCCCCCCTGCCCGCCGCACTGCCCCTGGCCCCTTCCTGTACCCTCCCCCCACCCGCCTCACTGCCCCTACTCCCCCTCCTCTACCCTCCCCCCTGCCCGCCACACTGCCCCTAAACCCCCTTCCTCTACCCTCCCCCCTGCCCACCTCACTGCCCCTACCCCCCCTTCCTGTACCCTCCCCCCGCCCACCTCACTGCCCCTACCCCCCCTTCCTGTACCCTCCCCCCCGCCCACCTCACTGCCCCTACCCCCCCTTCCTGTACCCTCCCCCCCGCCCACCTCACTGCCCCTACCCCCCTTCCTGTACCCTCCCCACCGCACTGCCCCTACCCCCTTCCTCTACCCTCACCCCGCCCACCTCACTGCCCCTACCCCCCCTTCCTCTACCCTCCCCCAGCCCGCCGCACTGCCCCTACCCCCTTCCTCTACCCTCCCCCCACCCACCTCACTGCCCCTACCCCCCCTTCCTCTACCCTCCCCCCTGCCCGCCACACTGCCCCTGGCCCCTTCCTGTACCCTCCCCGCGCCCGCCTCACTGCCCCTGACCCCTTCCTGTACCCTCCCCCCGCCCGCCTCACTGCCCCTACTCCCTTCCTCTACCCTCCCCCTACCCGGCGCACTGCCCCTGGCCCCTTCCTGTACCCTCCCCCCACCCGCCTCACTGCCCCTACTCCCCCTCCTCTACCCTCCCCCCTGCCCGCCGCACTGCCCCTACACCCCCTTCCTCTACCCTCCCCCCACCCACCTCACTGCCCCTACCCCGCCTTCCTGTAACCTCCCCCCCGCCCCACTCCCTTCCTGTACCCTCCCCCCACCCGCCTCACTGCCCCTACTCCCCCTCCTCTACCCTCCCCCCTGCCCGCCTCACTGCCCCTGGCCCCTTCCTGTACCCTCCCCGCGCCCGCCTCACTGCCCCTGGCCCCTTCCTGTACCCTCCCCCCACCCACCTCACTGCCCCTACCCCCCCTTCCTCTACCCTCCCCCCACCCGCCTCACTGCCCCTACTCCCTTCCTCTACCCTCCCCCCTGCCCGCCGCACTGCCCCTGGCCCCTTCCTGTACCCTCCCCCCACCCGCCTCACTGCCCCTACACCCCCTCCTCTACCCTCCCCCCTGCCCGCCTCACTGCCCCTACACCCCCTTCCTCTACCCTCCCCCCTGCCCACCTCACTGCCCCTACCCCCCCTTCCTGTACCCTCCCCCCGCCCACCTCACTGCCCCTACCCCCCCTTCCTGTACCCTCCCCCCCGCCCACCTCACTGCCCCTACCCCCCTTCCTGTACCCTCCCCCCCGCCCACCTCACTGCCCCTACCCCCCTTCCTGTACCCTCCCCCCCCGCCCACCTCACTGCCCCTACCCCCTTCCTCTACCCTCCCCCCACCCACCTCACTGCCCCTACCCCCTTCCTCTACCCTCCCCCCACCCACCTCACTGCCCCTACCCCGCCTTCCTGTAACCTCCCCCCCGCCCCACTCCCTTCCTGTACCCTCCCCCCACCCGTCTCACTGCCCCTACTCCCCCTCCTCTACCCTCCCCCCGCCCGCCTCACTGCCCCTACCCGCCTCACCGCTCCTCTACCCTCCCCCCACCCGCCTCACTGCCCCTACTCCCTTCCTCTACCCTCCCCCCTGCCCGCCTCACTGCCCCTGGCCCCTTCCTGTACCCTCCCCCCTGCCCGCCTCACTGCCCCTGGCCCCTTCCTGTACCCTCCCCCCACACACCTCACTGCCCCTACACCCCCTTCCTCTACCCTCCCCCCACCCGCCTCACTGCCCCTACTCCCTTCCTCTACCCTCCCCCCTGCCCGCCTCACTGCCCCTGGCCCCTTCCTGTACCCTCCCCCCAGCCCGCCGCACTGCCTCTACTCCCCCTCCTCTACCCTCCCCCCTGCCCGCCACACTGCCCCTAAACCCCCTTCCTCTACCCTCCCCCCTGCCCACCTCACTGCCCCTACCCCCCCTTCCTGTACCCTCCCCCCGCCCACCTCACTGCCCCTACCCCCCCTTCCTGTACCCTCCCCCCCGCCCACCGCACTGCCCCTACCCCCTTCCTCTACCCTCCCCCCGCTCGCCGCACTGCCCCTACCCCCCCTTCCTCTACCCTCCCCCCACCCACCTCACTGCCCCTACCCCCCCTTCCTCTACCCTCCCCCCACCCACCTCACTGCCCCTACTCCCTTCCTCTACCCTCCCCCCTGCCCGCCGCACTGCCCCGGCCCCTTCCTGTACCCTCCCCCCACCCGCCTCACTGCCCCTACTCCCCCTCCTCTACCCTCCGCCCACCCGCCTCACTGCCCCTACTCCCTTCCTCTACCCTCCCCCCTGCCCGCCTCACTGCCCCTGGCCCCTTCCTGTACCCTCCCCCCTGCCCGCCTCACTGCCCCTGGCCCCTTCCTGTACCCTCCCCCCACCCACCTCACTGCCCCTACCCCGCCTTCCTCTACCCTCCCCCCACCCGCCTCACTGCCCCTACTCCCTTCCTCTACCCTCCCCCCTGCCCGCCGCACTGCCCCTGGCCCCTTCCTGTACCCTCCCCCCACCCGCCTCACTGCCCCTACCCCGCCTTCCTGTAACCTCCCCCCCGCCCCACTGCCCCACCCCCTTCCTGTACCCTCCCCCCACGCACCTCACTGCCCCTACTCCCCCTCCTCTACCCTCCACCCTGCCCGCCTCACTGCCCCTGGCCCCTTCCTTTACCCTCCCCGCGCCCGCCTCACTGCCCCTGGCCCCTTCCTGTACCCTCCCCCCACCCACCTCACTGCCCCTACCCCCCCTTCCTGTACCCTCCCCCCACCCGCCTCACTGCCCCTACTCCCTTCCTGTACCCTCCCCCCACCCGCCTCACTGCCCCTACTCCCTTCCTCTACCCTCCCCCCTGCCCGCCGCACTGCCCCTGGCCCCTTCCTCTACCCTCCCCCCTGCCCGCCGCACTGCCCCTACTCCCCCTCCTCTACCCTCCCCCCTGCCCACCTCACTGCCCCTACACCCCCTTCCTCTACCCTCCCCCCTGCCCACCTCACTGTCCCTACCCCCCCTTCCTGTACCCTCCCCCCACCCACCTCACTGCCCCTACTCCCTTCCTCTACCCTCCCCCCTGCCCGCCTCACTGCCCCTGGCCCCTTCCTCTACCCTCCCCCCTGCCCGCCGCACTGCCCCTACTCCCCCTCCTCTACCCTCCCCCCTGCCCGCCTCACTGCCCCTACACCCTCTTCCTCTACCCTCCCCCCTGCCCACCTCACTGCCCCTACCCCCCCTTCCTGTACCCTCCCCCCACCCACCTCACTGCCCCTACCCCCCCTTCCTGTACCCTCCCCCCTGCCCACCTCACTGCCCCTACCCCCCATTCCTGTACCCTCCCCCCACCCACCTCACTGCCCCTACCCCCCCTTCCTGTAACCTCCCCCCTGCCCACCTCACTGCCCCTACCCCCTTCCTCTACCCTCCCCCCACCCACCTCACTGCCCCTACCCCCCCCTTCCTCTACCCTCCCCCCACCCACCTCACTGCCCCTACCCCCCCTTCCTCTACCCTCCCCCCACCCACCTCACTGCCCCTACTCCCTTCCTCTACCCTCCCCCCTGCCTGCCGCACTGCCCCTGGCCCCTTCCTGTACCCTCCCCCCACCCGCCTCACTGCCCCTACTCCCCCTCCTCTACCCTCCGCCCACCCGCCTCACTGCCCCTACTCCCTTCCTCTACCCTCCCCCCTGCCCGCCTCACTGCCCCTGGCCCCTTCCTGTACCCTCCCCCCTGCCCGCCTCACTGCCCCTGGCCCCTTCCTGTACCCTCCCCCCCACCCACCTCACTGCCCCTACCCCACCTTCCTCTACCCTCCCCCCACCCGCCTCACTGCCCCTACTCCCTTCCTCTACCCTCCCCCCTGCCCGCCGCACTGCCCCTGGCCCCTTCCTGTACCCTCCCCCCACCCCGCCTCACTGCCCCTACCCCGCCTTCCTGTAACCTCCCCCCCGCCCCACTGCCCCACCCCCTTCCTGTACCCTCCCCCCACGCACCTCACTGCCCCTACTCCCCCTCCTCTACCCTCCACCCTGCCCGCCTCACTGCCCCTGGCCCCTTCCTTTACCCTCCCCGCGCCCACCTCACTGCCCCTGGCCCCTTCCTGTACCCTCCTCCCACCCACCTCACTGCCCCTACGCCCCCTTCCTGTACCCTCCCCCCACCCGCCTCACTGCCCCTACTCCCTTCCTCTACCCTCCCCCCTGCCCACCGCACTGCCCCTACTCCCCCTCCTCTACCCTCCCCCCTGCCCGCCTCACTGCCCCTACACCCCCTTCCTCTACCCTCCCCCCCTGCCCACCTCACTGCCCCTACCCCCCCTTCCTGTACCCTCCCCCCACCCACCTCACTGCCCCTACCCCCCCTTCCTGTACCCTCCCCCCTGCCCGCCGCACTGCCCCTACCCCCCCTTCCTGTAACCTCCCCCCCGCCCACCTCACTGCCCCTACCCCCTTCCTCTACCCTCCCCCCACCCACCTCACTGCCCCTCCCCCCCCCTTCCTCTACCCTCCCCTCCCCCCGCCTGCTTGCCTCACTGCCCCTACCGTTCCCCTCGCCCGCCTCACTGCCCCTACCGTTCCCCTCGCCCGCCTCACTGCCCCGCGCCCCCTCGGTCTGACCGCCCCCCCCGCCCCGGCGCGGCACTCACAGGAGCTGACGCTGAGGAGCAGTAAGTGGAGCCGGCCCCGGGCCCAGCCATCGCCGCGCACCCAGCTACCCACAGAGCTCTGCGCGATGCCGCCCGCCGCTGCCTGACTGAGCCCCACCCGGTCCCGCTCACCGCCCGCAGGTGAGGCCCCACCCTTTCCCCAGGTGAGGCCCCGCCCTCTGTGCCCCCATTGGCTCCCGGACCACGCCCACCGCCCCGTGCACCCCGCCCCCAAGTGCTGATTGGATGCCGCTACGGTGTCGTCAACCAATAATATAGTCAACCCTGTGCCCTGACTGTCTCACACCTACAGCTCCGCCCTAATTGGCTACCGGTGGGGGCCCTTAACCTCGCCCCCGTGAACTTAGTCCCCGCCCCAAGGCCCTCCCCCCGCCAGGACTCTCTGGTTGCCATGGTGACGGAGGCCACACTCTGCTCGATTGGCCCAAAGAACGCGACCCCCGCTCGGCGCTGATGGGGGCGGGGCTGCACCCAGGGACTGAGGCTCCCCCAAATCAGAGAGGCTGCTGGGAGAAACCTGCCCCCCCGCCCTGCCCCCAGCCCAGCTCACCCCCCACCCGTGTCCTGCACCCAGCCTCCTCCCCACGGCCTAGCTCACCCCCTTCCTGCACCTCCCTGTGGCCCAAGGTCCCCCCCACCCGACCCCCCAGTCCCTGCACCCAGGCTGAGCCCCACACACACCTTCCCTGTGGCCAGGAACCCGTCTGGCCAGGTCATGTCTCCCTCCTGCATCACCCAAGCCAGCCAGCCTTCCTCCCAAACCCTGTGGCCTGGCCCAGCTCAGTCCCCACCCCATGGTACCCCCCTTCTAGGATGACCAGATACCAAGTGTGAAAAATCGTGTCAGGGGGTAGGGGGTAATAGGTCCCTATATAAGAAAAAGCCCCCCAAATCAGGACTGTCCCTATAAAATCGGGACATCTGGTCACCCTACCCCCTTCCCAAGCCCAGCCCCACGCCCTGCCCCTTGTGGCCCAGCACCCCACCCTGCCGCCTGGTCTTAGTCTGACAGGGCGGCCTGAGGCTGGGTGCTGGGGAAAGGCTCCCCCCCCTCAGGCTCTGGCCCTGTCTCTATTCAGGGCCACATGAGCGGGTCTGAGCCAGGCAGTGCAAACTGAAGTTCCAGGTGGCAGCAACAGTTTCACCAGGAGAGCAGGAGAAACAGCATTTCCCTCCCCCAGGGGAATCCTGATTTTTGGGAAATGTTATCCGCAGAACAGAAAGTCCAAACACATTCCATTCGGTGACCTCGAAACATTTTGATCCTGCTGAACCATCATCATGTAACGTAACATATGAAGTACGTCATATGCACAGATGCTATATAGACCATTGCAATCAGGTCACAGATTTATGGGCAGACTTTATAGGCATGGAGGAATAAATTGGCAGGTTAAGAACATAAGAACAGCCATACTGGGTCAGACCAAAGGTCCATCAAGCCCAGTATCCTGTCTTCCGACAGTGGCCAATGGCAGGTGCCCCAAAGGCAATGAACAGACAGGTTATCATCAAGTGATCCATGCCCTGTCACCCAATCCCAGCTTCTGGCAAACAGAGGCTAGGGACACCATTCCTGCCCATCCTGGCTAGTAGCCATTGATGGACCTATCTTCCATGAATCTATCTAGCTCCCTTTTGAACCCTGTTATAGTATTGGCCTTCACAACACCCTCTGGCAAGGAGTTCCAGAGGTTGACAGTGCGTTGCGTGAAAAAAATACTTTCTTGTGTTTGTTTGCTACCTACTAATTTCATTTGGTGCCCCCTTGTTCTTGTATTATGAGAAGGAGTAAATAACACTTCCTTATTTACTTTCTCTATACCACTCATGATTTTATAGACCTCTATCATATCCCCCCTTAGTCGCCTCTTTTCCAAGCTAAAATGTCCCATTCTTATTAATCTCTCCTCATTCAGGTCTATACCCCTAATCATTCTTGTTGCCCTTTTCTGAACCTTTTCCAATTGCAATATAACTTTTTTGAGATGGGTCAACCACATCTGCATGCAGTATTCAACCTGTGGGTGAACCAGGGATTTATATAGAGGCAATATGATATTTTCTGTCTTATTATCTATCCCTTTCTTGATGATTCCCAACATTCTGTTTGCTTTTTTGACTGCCACTGCACATTGAGTGGATGATTTCAGAGAACTATCCACAATGACGCCAAGATCTCGTTCTTGAGTGGTAACAGCTAATTTAGACCCCACCATTGTATATGTATAGTTAGGACTATGTTTTCCAATGTGCATTACTTTGCATTTATCAACATTAAATTTCATCTGCCATTTTGCTGCCCAGTCACCCAGTTTTGTGAGATCCTTTTGTAGCTCTTTGCAGTCTGCCTGGGACTTAACTATCTTGAGTAGTTTTGTATCATCTGCAAATTTTGCCACCTCACTGTTTACCCCTTTTTCCCGATCGTTTATGAATATGTTAAATAGGACTGGGCCCATTGGTTTCCATTAGCCAGCTCCAGTCAGCCTGATTCAGAGAAAGGTGGAGGGAGTCAGCGGTTGCAAAAAATCAGACACTGTTTTTCTTCTCTGTTACTCTGTGTGTCCCTACAAGGTGTGTTGATTGCTACAATATTACTTGTGGTGAGGGGGACAATGGGGCTCACCTCCCGGGTACTGTGGACATTGTTATCACTGGTGGACGAGGGCCCTTCGTTTTCAGTTTTTATTTATTTTTTCCTGGGAATTGATCAGTGTTTATTACCACAACAATAACAAAAAAAACTTCTAATAATGTTTATGGGTAAATATCGGAGTTTATTTTGGTGGTCTGAAAGATGGGGGGGGAGTATTCAGTAAATTAATGCTTTCAATTCCATTAATCGATGTGGTTTGCTGCAGAACTAAAGCACAAGGCCACCTCTGAGTTTAAGAAAATAATATATCTCTGATCCCCAAATAAAAGTTATCATTTGAATAAAGAGTTTACTGTTGTAGACTTAGAACTATTAGCCTATAAATATTTACAGTAAAATCTTTTTTATCCGGCATGTTGGGAGTATGGGGGATGCCAGTAAGTGAAAAATTCCGGTTAACTAAAAGGGACGGAGTTTGGGTGCGGGAGGGGAGTGCAGGGCTGGGGGTTAGGGCACGGGAGGAGGTGCAGGATGCAGACTCTGGGAGGGAGTTTGGGTGTGGGAGGGAGCTAGGGGCGTGGGAGGGATTTTGGGGTGCCGGATCTGGGGGGGGCGATCAGCTTGGGCGGCTTCCTGCAAGCAGTGACCTGTCCTTGCTGCTCCTAGGTGGACATGCTGCAAGCGGGTCTGCACGCTGCCCCTGCCCCAGCTTGAGCGCTGGCTCCGCAGCTCCCATTGGCCACGGTTCCCGGCCAATGGGAGTTGCAGGAGCGGCACCTGTGGGCAGAGGCAGCGTGCAGAGCCGCCTAGTCATGCCTCTGCCTAGGAGCAGCAGGGACAGATGGCCGTTTCCAGGGAGCCACACGGAGCCAAGTAGGGAGCCTACCGGCCCTGCATCAACCAGAGCATAAACCGGACTTTCTATGAAAATTTGAAATGCCGGTTTAAAGGGCTTTCCAGTTGGTACAGGGCCAGATAGCACCGTTTTTACTGTACATTTAATAATTGGGCCACACAATTTGCAGCACATACACTCAAATTCATCCTTTTCTCCTGTTTTTCTTTTTTTTTAAACTTTCAAATACTTCCTTGTGTTCTGAAACGTATTCTCATACAGATTTTCATTTTCTTCCCATTTTAGTGTGTCAAATCTTTAAACCATTATCTGCTAACAGCTTGAAATGTGTACGTGGTGGGCATGAGATTCATCAGTACGTTCAGATGCGCACGCACTTCAGAGCTTGCGTGCGTGCATGCGTGCCTGTTTGTTTATTGTGTGTATCTTCTAACCCAGTGAAAAGAACAGGAGTACTTGTGGCACCTTAGAGACTAACAAATTTATTAGAGCATAAGCTTTCGTGGGCTACAACCCACTTCTTCGGATGCATAAATTTGTTAGTCTCTAAGGTGCCACAAGTACTCCTGTTCTTTTTGCGGATACAGACTAACACGGCTGCTACTCTGAATTCTAGCCCAGTGGTTCTCAAACTTTTGTACTGGTGATACCTTTCACATAGCAACCCTCTGAGTGCGACCCCCCCATATAAATTATATATTTAACACCATTATAAATGCTGGCGGCAAAGCGGGGTTTGGGGTGGAGGCTGGCAGCTCGCGACCCCCCATGTAATAACCTTGTGACCCCCTGACAGGTCCTGATCCCCAGTTTGAGAACCACTGTCCTCTCTCTGTGCTGTCAGACTCTGATTTGCAGGCAAGCGCCTGCTTTTGACGGGGCCTGACTTTTGCTCATAGCGTAACTTTTGCTGATTTTGGTTCAGGCCTCAGGTCTTGCACTAGGCCCGTGCTTCAGGCTCTCTTTCTACTACGGTAGTTACAATCACAGCAGAAAGTGCAAGTTTCAAAACTCCCCTCCCTTATTCCCATCAAATGTTGTACTAAGACATGGCGCTGATTGTGATGATTAGCTTTGGAGTTCCTCGCTCCAGTCCCTGCCACGGCGAGTACAGCCTGCCAGGGGCCGGGCGCAGGGAAAAGGAAGAGGCCAGTACGATTTTTGGCTGTATGAAACAATAATATTTTGGTCCCTATTTCTGCACAGAAACTTGGCACGGTTTTCCACAGGCAGTGGTGATTTTAGCTGCTAGCTTGCTCACGAAGGCGCAGAGCACAGCTGCTGCTGGTGTCCCAAAACTGCCAGGGTTTATGTGTCACTAGCCTGGTTGGTGCAATGGTGCCAGCTGAATTCATGGTCAAGTGGCATGGGAAAGTGTTCTACTGCAGAGGAAGAAATAAGGCTGCTACCCTAGAAACCTGTGGGAGAGGATCACAGAGTACCTCCGTGAAAGTTTCATTGAGATCTCTCAAGAGGCTACATAGGACATCCCTGTGTACATAAACAACCCCTCCCCTGCCTCCCCTAACCCAGCAGAAGGAAACGCTGATGCCAACTCTCTCTGTGTGTTGTACCTCTTCCTCTTCTCATACAAGTAAAATGATGAAAAGTTGATACCTGTGTCTTGAAACATTTCCAGGGAAAATGCATGCACGCACTTACGCAAGGTTCTTCCCCTTCAGCAGGCTCGTCCATGCTTGCCTGGTGGGACTGGCTAGACTGTGGCAGCATCTCAAACAGGTGCTGGCTCACAGCAAAGCTGCCCTGCCACTGGGTCTCCCCCTCTTCCTCCCACAGCGGGGGTCTGGCTCAGGCTCCTCTGAGGTAGTTACGGTGGTTGCATATAGAGCAGGCAGCTCAGTGTAAAAGCTGCAGGTCTGTGGCTCAGCACCAGGTCAATTGTTGGCCTCCCTGGGCGCGGGGTCTGCCCACTGCAGTTCCTTTGCTTCCATCCGGCACCTCTACTGATCCCCGTTGTACCCCTCTGGCTGCATTCCCCCAGGCAATCTTCATAGAGATCCACAGCCTCTTCTCCCCCCAGGCCCAGGAGCTCCAATAGCTCCAGTCTACTCTAGATCAGAGTGCATTTGGAGCATGTAGCCAGCATACTTGATTGGGCAATTGCACGCAACAAAGGCGAGCTGCTAGGTGTGCTCGCCCAGCTGCGCAATCAGGAAAAGGCATTTCAAAAATATGTGGGGGGTTTTAAAAGGACGGGGGGAGGGGAAGTTGTTTCCAGTCTCTGGAGGCTGGGTCACGGAGTTCACAATTGTGACCAGAGCAGCCACTGTTTGGTATTGTGGGACAGCTGCTGGAGGACTGTAAGGGTCAGCTCTCCTACTGCTATAGGTCGACCACAGTGCAATACCAGTAGGGAAGGTGGTTTTCCAGTATTGCCTTATTGGGGCACTTCATGGAAGCAGGAGACAGTTTGAGCCTAGACACACACAGCTAGGGTTGGTGCACGGTGGCTTACATCAACCTCACTTTCTAGTGTAGAAAGGCCACCTCCCTGCAGGATGTAGCTGCATTTACACCAGGGTTTTTGTCAACATCACTATGTTGCTGGGGTAGGAGGCGTCACACCCCTGCCACTATAACTTTACTGTGTAGACTAGGCCTTAGTTCTGTTTAAGTGCACTTAACTTAAACCTGACTTAAGCTAAAGCAAAATAAGTGGCTCTTAAACTGAAATAGAAGCGTCCAGAGAGGTCTGCAGCAATTTAACTGACTGTTTCAGACAACGCCTTAAGTTAAACCAGTGCAGTTTTCCTGTGTAGACAAGAGCTTAGATCATAGCTTAAAAAGAACCAACTTCCATGTGCTCCGGAGTTCCCTGTTCCCCACTGCTCTCTGGAGCAGAGCCTCCGAGGTGCTGGGATCAGCTGCAAGATGCCACCCGTTCGTTGTGTTCCACTTCCCGCTGGCAGAGGGGAGACACGTTTGCCAGGATGTGACAACACCCGTGGATTATTCAGAACAACTCCAGGGGTTGCTTGTCATGCTCTAGACCAGGGGTCTCAAACACGCGGCCCACGTGGTTATTTTCTGCAGCCCGCGAGCCCCTCGCAGCCCCCCAGCCCTCCCCCAGTGTTTACCTAGAGCGGCTCCGGCCGGCCGTGCACCGGGGGCAGGGCAGGCTCCCTGCCTGCCTGCCCTGCACCGCTCCAGGAAGAGGCTGGAACGTGGGGAAGTGGGGGCGGAGGGGCTGTGTGTTGCTGTTGCTTCAGGCAGCGCCCCCAGCAGCTCACATTGGCCGGGAACGGGGAACCGTGGCCAATGGGAGCTGCTGGGGGCAGTGTCTGAAGCAACAGAAACAGCCCCTCCACCCCCCTTCCAGCCTCTTCCCAGAGCAGCATGGGGGCGGGGCGGGGCGGGGCGGGGCAGGGCAGGGAGCCTGCCCTGCCCCTGGTATGCGCCGGGCCAGATCCTGCCTCCTGAACCCCCTGCCCTGAGCCCCCTGCCTCACCCCGCACCCCTCCTGCAGCCCAACCCACTGCCCTGAGCCCCCTGCTGCACCCCGCACTCCTCTTGCACCCCAACCCACTGCTGCCCCCTGCTGTACCTCACACCTCCTGCACCCCACACCCCAACTCCCTGCCCTGAGCCCCCACCTCCACCCCCTGGGGGCAGGGAGGGGGCAGAGTTGGGGTGGGGATTTCAGGGAAGGGGTTGGAATGGGGGCAGGGAAGAGGCGGGGCAGGGGCAGGGCCTCATGGAAGAGGTGGAGTGGGGGCGGGGCCAAGTGCAGCAGGGGGGAGGTGTCAGTAATGCAGCCCTCGGGCCAATGTACTAGTCCTCATGTGGCCCTCATGGTCATTTGAGTTTGAGACCCCTGCTCTAGACGAGGGATTTTCAATGGGTGGATCACGACTGTCCCAGGAGATCAGGAAAGGCCAGCAGTGGGGTCATGAGGCGTTGAAAATATTACAGTCTAAACCAAAGAAAAGTCTCGCTCCCCCCATCCCCTGACCCTTCAAGATGAGGTATTCTCCACCCTCCCACACATCAATTCTATATTCTAAGTGTAGGTCTGTGCTTAAAACCCTGCGGCAGCACTTCAATGTAAATACTCACTATAACTATAGTGCTGGGAGAGGTTCTCTCAACACTGGAGATAATCCACCTCCCCGAGAGGTGGTAGCTCGGTCAACAGAAGAATTCTTCCATCCGTCTAGCTCTGTCTGCACTAGGGGTTAGGTTGGCATAGCTACATCTCGGAGGGAGGGGGGAGAGGAGGGGATTTTTCACACACCACACACCTCCCCCCCAAAAGACCAAGAGATCTAGTTTTGCCAATGCAAGTTCTGCATGCAGACCAGCCCTAAGCATGGTCAGAAATGAGACATTTTTTATTGTTATTGGGGAGGTTGTGCAATTTTTTTAATGTGAATAAGGGCTCACCCATGTGAAGAGGCTGAGAAACACAAATCCGTACAAAGACTTTAATATAATCTAAAACCTGGCTGACCCTGAGCAATTTCCACTGTTGTCTTGTTGCCATCATACAATCGTAGATTAGGGTTGGAAGAGACCTCAGGAGGACATCTAGTCCAACCCCCTGCTCAAAGCAGGACCAACACCAACTAAATCATCCCAGCCAAGGCTTTGTCAAGCTGGGCCTTAAAAACCTCTAAGGATGGAGATTCCACCACCTTCCTAAGTAACCCATTCTAGTGCTTCACCACCCTCCTAGTGAAATAGTGTTTCCTAATATCCAACCTAGACCCTGCCCCCCCCCCCAGCAACTTGAGACCATTGCTCCTTGCTCTGTCATCTGCCACCACTAAGACCAGCCAAGCTCCATCCTCTTTGGAACCCTCCTTCAGGTAGTTGAAGGCTGCTATCAAATTCCCCCTCACTCTTCTCTTCTGCAGACTAAATAACCCCAGTTCCCCCAGCCTCTCCTCATAAGTCATGTGCCCCACCCCCCTAATCATTTTCATTGCCCTCCACTGGACTCTCTCCAATTTGTCCACATCCCTTGGGGGGGGGGAGGAGGAGAGGGGGAGAAGAAGACGACAGATGGACCAAAACTGGACGCAATACTCCAGGTGTGGCCTTACCCGTGCCAAATAGAGGGGAATAATCACTTCCCTCGATCTGCTGACAATGCTTCTATTAATGCAGCCCAATATGCCGTCGGCCTTCTTGGCAACAAGGGCACACTGCTGACTCATATCCAGCTTCTCGTCCACTGTAATCCCCAGGTCCTTTTCTGCAGAACTGCTGCTTAGCCAGTCAGTCCCCAGCCTGTAGCAGTGCATGGGATTCTTCCATCCTTCACATACGTCCCATCCCTTATCAGAGCCATGTACTACATCGGAGGAAATGCTAGAGAGCTCTCTTTTCCAGGAGTGGCTGCAGAGAAAATCCCCCGTGCAGAGGTGGCTGAGGGGCACCCAGTATGTTATAGAAATAGCAGGCTACAGGTGGAAGTGGCAGATTCAGCTGAAGAATTGATGGTCATTTTCCTACCCCACCTCAATCTACCTCCTTAAGAGCGGAGGACTTACCCCATAGGAAGCGTATGGGTGGGGGTCCCAGATTCCCAGGGGAGCTGGGGGAGATGGAGTGAATGTGGGGGTGCAGATATCTCCCCCCCAATAAAGTGCCTGAATCCCCCAGCTGCTATCGGGGGCAGGAGGAGTGACTACATTTGGAGCAGGTGAGACACTGGGCTGGAAGGTGAGGCAGAAAGCAGAGTGGCAGCTTCTCAGACAGGTGCATTAGCCAAGAGCCCACCAGGGCCCAGAGCGTTCCCATCCCAGCACCGGGCATCAGCAGCAATAGGACGACGTTGCAGCAAGGAAGCAAAGGAAGAATCCTCAGGGTAAAGCCAGCTGCTGGGCGTGGAGGGACAGACACCAGCCCTCGCGGAGTCATTTCCACTTCACTTCCCTTCCTTCTCAGACCATTCCTTGTAGCTGCTTTCGTAGTTACGGGCCCTGCAGAGACAGGAAGTGACATATGGATCAGAATGAGAGATGGGAGGGACTATCCACAGCTAGATGGACCCGCTGCCTCTGGAGTGGAAGAGACAAACCCAGCCCTGTGACTGCTCATGGGCCAGAAACCCAAGTGGGACCAGAACATCAGAGGCGGAGCTGTGCCCAGAACTTTGAGAAATAACCTGTCCCCAGCACAGGGTCATACGGATGAATTTGAAGGGTCCCTGAGGAACCAAGGTAGCTGTGGGAACATTCCCTATGGGGTTAGAGCATAAGAACATAAGAACGGCCGTACCGGGTCAGACCAAAAGTCCATCTAGCCCAGTATCCGGTCTACCGACAGTGGCCAATGCCAGGTGCCCCAGAGGGAGTGAACCAACAGGCAATGATCAAGTGATCTCTCTCCTGCCATCCATCTCCATCCTCTGACAAATAGAGGCTAGGGACACCATTCCTTACCCATCCTGGCTAATAGCCATTAATGGACTTAACCACCATGAATTTATCCAGTTCTCTTCTAAACACTGTTATAGTCCTAGCCTTCACAACCTCCTCAGGTAAGGAGTTCCACAAGTTGACTGTGCGCTGCGTGAAGAAGAACTTCCTTTTATTTGTTTTAAACCTGCTGCCTATTAACTTCATTTGGTGACCCCTAGTTCTTGTATTATGGGAATAAGTAAATAACTTTTCCTTATCCACTTTCTCCACATCACTCATGATTTTATATACCTCTATCATATCCCCCCTTAGTCTCCTCTTTTCCAAGCTGAAGAGTCCTTGCCTCTTTAATGTCTCCTCATATGGGACCCGTTCCAAACCCCTAATCATTTTAGTTGCCCTTTTCTGAACCTTTTCTAGTGCCAGTATATCTTTTTTGAGATGAGGAGACCACATCTGTACGCAGTATTCGAGATGTGGGCGTACCATCGATTTATATAAGGGCAATAATATATTCTCAGTCTTATTCTCTATCCCCTTTTTAATGATCCCTAACATCCTGTTTGCTTTTTTGACCGCCTCTGCACACTGCGCGGACATCTTCAGAGAACTATCCACGATGACTCCAAGATCTTTTTCCTGACTTGTTGTAGCTAAATTAGCCCCCATCATATTGTATGTATAGTTGGGGTTATTTTTTCCAATGTGCATTACTTTACATTTATCCACATTAAATTTCATTTGCCATTTTGTTGCCCAATCACTTAGTTTTGTGAGATCTTTTTGAAGTTCATCACAGTCTGCTTTGGTCTTAACTATCTTGAGCAGTTTAGTATCATCTGCAAACTTTGCCACCTCACTGTTTACCCCTTTCTCCAGATCATTTATAAATAAGTTGAATAGGATTGGTCCGAGGACTGACCCTTGGGGAACACCACTAGTTACCCCTCTCCATTCTGAGAATTTACCATTAATTCCTACCCTTTGTTCCCGGTCTTTTAACCAGTTCTCAATCCATGAAAGGACCTTCCCTTTTATTCCTTGACAACTTAATTTACGTAAGAGCCTTTGGTGAGGGACCTGTCAAAGGCTTTCTGGAAATCTAAGTACACTATGTCCACTGGACCCCCCCTTGTCCACATGTTTATTGACCCCTTCAAAGAACTCTAATAGATTAGTAAGACACGATTTCCCTTTACAGAAACCATGTTGACTATTGCTCAACAGTTAGCTAGGAATTACTCTGTCCTCTCTCTCAGTAGCTAACCAAGACTTTGTCTCTGTGGCCTTGGTGAGAATCTGGAGTACCACCATCCCCTCCAGTGGGTTTACTCCAGAATACACCAGTATAAGCAAGATCGGTGCTGAGGGATATCTGAGCCCTCACCTTCTCCACCCGACCCACTGATTTCTCTATTAATAACCCTATACGTGAGAGCTTAGGGGGGCGCTCAGAAGGGCTGGAGTCCATAGGACCCAGGGCATTTTAAGCACCTACACCCCTTGCCTCCAAACCCACAGAGCCCATGGTACGTTCACAATCTCCCTGAGGGTCTAGTGCCCCATGGTACAAGAGCCCAAGGTGGAGGGGCAGGCTCACTTGGCGTAGCCAAGGGTTATGGCGATCTTTGTGGCCTGAGCCACTCTCCTGCCCCTCTGGCAGTAGAAGATCAAGTTCTCGTCATCCATCCGTGGCTTGTCCATGCCATATTTCATCTTAAACGTCTCAGGGTCCATCTTCAGGGCTTCCTCGACTTCTGCCACTGGGTGGGGGAAAGAGAGAGAGATGATCGCAATCAGCAGTGTTGGTGTATCACATCTCCACTAGATGGGGATGTGACACTAGCTAATGGAGTTACTCCTTTAGCTCAAGTGGTAAAGGTCTGTATCTTGATGCTGAAGTTGCAGAGTTAAACCCTGATGATGATGATTGTGGGCGACTGCTACACTGCTCCATAAATACAGGCGATGATGCTCTTATGTTTATGCATGCAAGTCCCACGTTCTTTATAAAGGGACACAAGCTACCACTTTTCCCACTCCTGAAATGCAGCACCTTCTGTGGTGGAACACAGCAAATGAGCAAGACACGGAAACTCTGCACGTCCATTTAGAACAGGAAGTGAAGTAGAATCCTGCATCCATTTAAAACCACCAAGGTAGTTTAAGGTAGGAGAGAATTCCCCAAGCTGGAATTCGGCCAGGGTTACACCCTATTAGGAGTGCTAGTAATAATGCAGAATTCAGGCCTGTATTTTTGCCTGAGATAGAATTTTAGATTTGTTTGCTCATTTAATTTTTGATACATTTATATTCTTACTAATATGTGTAAACAAAGGACAGACACTGTGCATGTTGCTTCTGCCTAGCCAGATACGTTTGTTAGTATAATGGGAACAGATAAGAACAGTTGAAGTGTTACTGGGTATAATGAAAGTATAATATAGGAGTGCACATGTTAACACTGCCTCAACCTCTATCTTAAGGGAAGGTCAAACAACCCGTTGGGAAGGGCAGGAGGGGATTGGGGGGAAGGTATAACACACTAAAAGGCAAAAAAAAAAAAAAAAAAGTGCACCTGTTCCTGACTGTACCACAACCTCACTCCTTACCCCTCCCATGGGATACAAAAGAGGTGGGACCAAACCCCCAGACTCATGACCCCCAAAACGGAACATGACCATCAATTGTAAGGGGGGGGGACCCCAAGCGTGCATTGCAGGTATAATGCTGCCTGCTAAAGTGGGGAGAGAACGGAACACTGGGGAACAAGGCTCTGCAGTGTCAAAGTTATTGACATGCTGCCTTAAAACCAACCCCAATAAACATCACATTGCCTGCACTTCGGACTTCTGGTCTTCTGCTTTCTGTCTGTGGGACAAGAACCAGGGGAGGGGGTGAAGGGAAAGCCCTCTACACACCCATCTGCTTGTGCACACGTAGGGTCTTCATTGATCCAGCTTTGGTCTCATGTCACTTCCCCAGCACACTGGAGAGCAGGGAAGAAAGAGCGCCCCCTGCTGAGTTACTAATTCCACTTTCTCCAGGGCTCTAGTGCTATGTATCAGGAACGATGGGCCTGGAGTCCTTGCAGCTGACCTGGGGCTGGCTGGCTCAGCCCTCAGGCAGGCTAATGAGCCCAGCTGGGCTGTGGCAGAGTCGCCTGATTGGCTCTTCCATTGGCTGCAAGGAGACTACGGAGCTGCATTTAAACTCAGCGGCAGGTCGCTGACTCCTCCATGCTTCTGCCCGCAGCTGCGATCACTCCTGTGCCCGCCTTGTTTCCAGTCCTGCTCCAGCCCTGCTCAGTTCCTGACTCCAGCTTTGACCCTTGGCTCTGACCGCTCGGCCTGACCGCTCATGCCCTGGTCTGTGACACTACATGTTGCCCTCTGCAGTGGGGGGGACGCTCCCTCTAAGTGCAATCGAAGCCCTGGTTGCTGGCACCCACAGCAAACCCTCACCTGGAATATTGACCGAGTTGGCGATATGGCCGTTCGCCACCTCCTCTGGCAACCGCACGTCGATAATCCGAGCATTCCCGCTGTCGACCAGCGCTTTCATGTCCTTGTGGGAAATGATGTTTCCTTTGTGGAAAGCAGAAACCAGCAGTCACTTCTTCCGCTCCCCCAGCAAGCCTTCGCCCCCAGCAACCAGGGGCAAACCCCTCTGCTCCCCCAATCACAGGGACGGAGAGTCGGGGGGTCATCCACAGGCTGCAGCAGATCAGCCCTTGCAGCCCCTCACATGGTCTAGTCTCCTCCCCGTGTGAGATGATTCCTAGCTACACTGAGGCCCTGTACACTGCTCTCAGTGAGAAACTGAACTTTACACCACCAGGGCCAGTGCCGTATAAAAGGGCCTTTGTCATATCTGTCAGAATTCTGATTTACACAATCTCTTGGGCAAAACTGGAATTACATTAAACCCAACCAACTTAAGTTTAAGTATTTTGGGAGTTCAGGGATTGTACGGCACTTCTCTTGGAGGATGGCCTTGACTAACACAATTTCTGGACGATATTAGAAACTTCAGGGGATGTTTTGGGACAATACATGGGAAGTGGATTTCCCAGGAAATACTTGGAGGCTGAAGGAAATGCAAATGACCCACCTCCATCTATCCTTTAGAACAGTGATTCCCAAACTTTAACAACCTGTGAACCCCTTTCACTAAAATGTCAAGTCTTGCGAACCCCCTCCTAAAAATGAATATTTCCAGGAATTTTCTCCTTTACCTGAGTATAAATTATAAAAGCAGTGATCTTGGAAATATAAAATTTGTTTTTATGGCATGCTTATTACACACTATTTATTATTTATCATTACAGCATGTTTATTACATTATGAAAACAGCAACACTCTTTCAAGATCTCACTTTCATAGCTTGTATCACTTTGAATAAGCCTGTTATAAGACAAGGCTCCTATGTTTCATCAAGGAGCATCAGATGTGAAACAGCAGGAAGGTACTGTATTTAAGAAGCCAACTCAAAGAGTTCCTCCTACACAAGCATTCAGGTCTTGAGCAGTCCAGGCAAACAACGCATGTTACAACAAAGCTTAAACTTGTTCTTCATAATAATTTTAAAAACAATACTAGCTGCCTATTTAATTTAAAAAAACAGCAAAAAATATCCACTTCCCTTTCCATTTCTTATAAGGAGTCTTGAAGTTTAAATCTCCTCAGTGTGATAGATATGCTTGCTTTATCTACTTAGGTCTTGGAAGTCCAGGGGCTCCGGGCTACTGGCCCTGTGCTGCTCGGGATCCCCGGGGACAGCTCTGCCTGCCATTAGGGTATTCCCCCCCCCCCCCGAGAACCCCCTGTAACATTTCGCGAACCCCCAGGGGTTCACAAACCCCAGTTTGGGAACCACTGCTTTAGAAGCTGCACTTGGAGCAGAGATCGTGTTGTCTGGTGGATTATCTGTTCAAAGTCACTTCAAAGAACCCAACTGGATAAAGGAGTGACTCTCAGTGTTCTCTTCTGAACAGAGAGTGGGATGAACTTGACACCGCAGGGAAACCTCTGGGCGGGGCTGGGAAGGGCTGCTCCTACCAAAGCCTACATTGGAGGGGGTGATCTCTGGTAAGCTTATTAGCAGGCGTTTAGGTTTTTTAATAGTTTTTTCATATGTTTTCTCTGCAACACTTTTGCCTCAAAAATTAATAGGCTCATGTAGGAAGAACTGCAGTGCCTAATTAGCGCCAGGGCTTGCCAGGGCTGAGCCCCGGCATCTCCGGGCCTGGCAGTTCAGAGCCCCGGCATCTCCGGGCTTGCCTCATGAGTTATGAAAGTAAAAAAAAAAAATTGCTTGAGCCAACTTCCCCTTTGCCAGGTGGGTGTTCGACCTGCCCCCTGCCCTGGCCCCGGCCCACCCCTACACCACCCTCACCCCACCCCCTTCCCCAAAGTCCCCGCCCCCATTCCACCCCCTTCCCCCAAGTCCCCACTCTGCCTTTTCTCCGCCTCCTCCCCGCTCCGCCCCCTCCCTCCCGGAAAGTCCAAAGCACCGCCAAACAGCTGTTAGGCAGCAGGAAGCGCTGGGAGGTAGGCAGAGGAGTGGGGACACAGTGCACTCAGGGGAGGAGGAGGCGAGGAGAGCTTGGCTGCCAGTGGGTGCTAACCACCCGCTAGTTTTTCACCATGGATGCTCCAGCCCCAGAGCACCCACGGAGTCAGCGCCTATGAGCCCTGGCATTTCATTACAAATTAAGCACTGAAGAACCATGCGGTAACTTATAATTGTAGCAATTCCACTGTTATTAGTCTCTGAGGGGAAAGCCAGCAGGCCTGCTTGGGCAGACTAACCCAACACAGGGAAGGCAGGGAGCTGCAGCAGCCTGGAGAGACCCCAGCCAGCAAGGAGAGAGACCCATGTCTCCACCCTAGAGAGATGACAACCGGGGGAGCTGCAAGTCAGACCGGGTACCCTTGCTGGGCCAGTGAGGTGCAGGTGCCCTGAACTGACACAAGAATCAGGCCCCTTGTCTTTAGTAGGAGTCACTCATGGGCAAAATCCGGCCCCTATAAGGCAACAGCAGAGCCGGGTTATTCCTTTAACCATTGATTTTCCAGACACAGGATTCATTTGCTCCTGACATGCTGGAGCAGGGTTCAGGCTGTGCAAGACACCGGGGGGGGGGGGTGCACGCCAAATTCTGCTCTCGTTCACACACTGTAAACTCTGACTGCTGCGGGCTGTATTCAAGGGCACAGAGAGAGAGAGAGAGAGAAAGAGACCTGGATACAGAGCATGGAAGTGAATTTTCCCCACTGCTGGCCCTGGACCTGTAGACACGGCCGAGTCCAGTACTGAGGCTTATTGGGGGGAGATCTCCCAGCATTGCTCTAGCACCTGCAGCTTTGTCTAGACGAGGGGGAAAGGTTTAAAAAAGGCACGGGGGTAGCTCAGCCGATTTGAAACCCCACCCAGTGTGGATGTAGCTTACCACCTCCACAGTCACATCAGCAGGTCGTGCTGTAGTGTAGCCCTTGTCTAGCCAAGGGGCTCTGTCTACACACAAGAGTTGTCCCAGTTTAACGATGTCAGTACAGGAAAGGGAATAAGTCACCCCAGTCTGAGGCACCCTCACACCAGTATAACTGCATCCACAACTGGGATTGTGCCAGAATGACTATCTGTAAAAATAAAAATCACATCCCCACTCCCGCACCGCCTCACAGCAGAGTTATACCAGGACGGATGCTGTGTAGATAGGAAAAAAACCCACTGTTTTCCCTATTGAGTTTAACCCCAACTGAAAACCCCATTTGGCACCAATGTAGACAGTCTAAAGCCTTCAGCTCAGTTTGAATAGGTCGAGTTACAGTCTCAGCTTTAACTCAACCAGTTCAGCATCTAGGGTCATGGGAGGGGCTGAGTGCAAGAGGAAGAGGGCAGCTCCAGGGAACGGGGGCTGACGGCACGGTAGCTTTTCAGAGGAGGGGAGGGTTGGAATGCTTGTCATCGGAACTGGGCCCAGCAAACACACCTATCCCCAACTTCAGTCACTCCCAATCCCAGAGTGCACTAGGCTAGGGCAGGAGCCTCCTCCGGGTCTGTACCGAGGCCCAGCTCCGGAGGTCACGTAGGAGGCAGGATACGCCAAAAACCACTTGTCGGCTCTCAGGAGACTCCATTCTCTGCGAAGGTTGCTCTTTTAGCAGGGCAGCCCAATGGGCTTCTGGTTCCAGGCTCTCCCCAGCCCTTGCAGCAAAGCACATGCCTGTTTTCCCATCAAGACGCTTGGGCACTGTCCAATCTTTAATCTATCGCAGCCAGTACAGGGAGTAGTTGCAGGAGGCCGGGGAAGGGGCAGTAACACCACCGGCTATTGTAAGCTTGCAAGTGACTTCCAAAGAGCCCAGTGCGGACGTGCGCACGCAACCACCCACCCACACGCAGGCTCTGCAAGTCCCCATTTCCTTACTGGCGTCCAAGTGGATGGCTTCCGATTTCTGAGTGGTCCCAACGTTGTTCTGAGCCTCGCAAAAATAATCCCCCGTGTCGAAGCTGGTTACGGGCTCATTCATCTGGAGTGGGAAAGAAGGCGTGAGGGAGGCATAGACAGAGGCGTAAACTCCCCACGAGTCAAGCAGCCCCCTGCCCCGTGCATACCAGCACTCCTGTCTTGGTGTCGATCGCGTAGCAGGAGTTCCTGAATTTCTCGTTGATCTTGGGGTTGGAGGTCATAAGGACGTCGTACCTGTAGCATTGGCAGGTAGGAGGTGGAGAGCCATCTGTTTCCATGCATGTCAGCACAAGGCAAAGAGGCACATGTTACAGATGACCCTTGAACCCACCGCTGTGACCCCCTGCCCTAAACACACCCAAGACGCGGTCATCTGCATTTGTTAAATTGCGTTTAGTCTAATCCAGTCAGTCATGGGTTAATAGAGGACCGGCTAAGTGACATGAAGGCAAACAAATGGCCAGCTCATTTTAAGTGAAGTAAGTGGTAAGCAGCATCCATGTCTAGCTTGATAGTCCGTTGACTCGTGAACTAAGTCAGTGGCTGGGCCCCCTTCCATTGACAGGGCTTTCTTGGCACTGCTCCAGGGCTGATCAGTGACGTTCCAGAGCTCAGGCCAGTGTAACTGTCATTCCCCGACAACGCACCTTTAATTGCGATGGGGAAGGAGTGAAAAGCGGTTCCTTCCTGACCCATGCAGAGATCCTGTGCTGCCCTGAAGCTTGATTATACTCATGTCAGCACAACTACAAATAGGAGTGGACTTTTCTTTAAAATCCAGCCACACTATTGTCTGGATCTCCTGGGACACATTCTACAGAGAGCAGCAGTTCCTTGCGTGGGTTCTGCACCAGCTGCCCTTTAATTCAAGAGAGGATTAATGGCACTCACTGGGCTGGCTCTTCCATTGCCCTGCTCCCTGGGCAGTCATTTACACCACAATAAAATGGGTGTGGAATGCAACTAAATCAGAGCAGCTCTCGGTGTTCTGGTGCAAACGACTGTACGAAGAGCAGGGAGACAGAATCAGGTGCCCGGCGTTCAACATAAATGGCAAGTGCACATGGGGAGAAGTGTCATGACCAGAAATTAACGCTTTGACTACGAGCCCTGCTGCTGGCAGTAGCCACCCTGCTGACAGGTGAAAGGTGCGATGCTGGCCGTGTGGGTGAAACCAGTGTCCCTCCCACTTTAATGGAGCAACTTGTCGAAACAAAATGTTTGACCAAAACTGCTGCAATCCTGAAGGAAGGAAACAGAGTTTGGTCCAACACTGGGCTCCCATTCGGTGACTGATTTCGCAGCGCTGGTGAAAGGTGCTAGACTGACAGCATTTGTGAGTGAGGCTCTGGGTACGGCCACAGAACAGGCACTGTAAAAGTAGTGCAATCTTCCCCCCCTAATCTTTTGCCAGGGACCTCAGCCCAGCCATGAAGGGACCATTTCTGGGGTGAGGACAGTCTCCATTGGTTTCTGCAGACAATACACCCAAGGTTCAGATTGGTGCTGACAGTGAGTCTTCAAGGTGTGAAAAAGTGGACTGACAGCACATCTGTATGAAGGGGATCTCTGCTTAAATGCCATTCGCATGTAATGCAAGATAAGCATGGACTTGCCCACGTCAGCAGGGGGAACAGTTACAGTGTCAGACTTCCTGAGTGCGTGTTACAGAAATAACAGTGCCCCCATGTAGCTAGGATTGTTTCTTCTTTGCCACATAATGGGCTATGCATTTACCTGTGCGAGGCAGTCCTCGAGAACCAGTTGTGTTTAACGGTTCTGAAGATGCGGAGCCAACAGAACTGGAGGCTTTTGAAACCATTGGATAATCTGGGCATTAGGCTTTCCCCAGGGCCCCCCTTCGAACCTGGCTAGCCTGACTGGATTACAGGATACTTGCCACTGCCCAAAGCAGCCTTATTCCATGGCTCTATTCCAGCAGGACTGACGCTGCTCTCAGGAAGGCCCTAAAGCTCCATTCATGCGCCGCTCTGGCCCTGCAGGTCCGTGGTCAGGGGACATGGGTGAGAATTTCAGAGAACCAGGTTTAGACGATTGAGGCTTCCCTACAGTCTAAGTCCAATGTGGAAAGAGTCTTGTTTCAGTGACCTCAGGCTAGTTTGCTATCCACTGATGATGCCGTGGTGTGCGGAGAGCAACATTGTTCAAATAAGCCATTGGACTCTTAGTAGGGAAAAATAATATCCTCCTTGCGGCAGGAGTCAGTGGGGAGGTTCCCCGGTCTGTGCCACGCAGGTTAGAAGTTCATAGTGCTTCCTTCGAATCTTAAACTCTATGAAAACACACTCCTTGCCCACAGTTAGCAACATGCCCCCAGGGGCCCCCTCTCTCCGAGACTAGAAGGCCTGGAACTTTAGCCATGGCAACCGGTCCCAAGTTGTAATTACAGAAAGGCAATAGTACCTTGGACGATGAGGTCAACTTCTGACTTATTTAGTCGGCCAATGCCCCCGCTCCCAGTCCAGAGGACCTCGCAGATGTACTTCCCCATGTCCTTCCGAGTCACCGAAGTGAAACGAATCCCCGTGGCTGTGAACTGAGCACGGTCTTTGTAGGGGTCTGCAGAGAAAGGGGAGACAGTGAGAAGCTGAGAGCACTTGGAGGTGGAGGAATCCAAGTGAGAGCCAGAACAGGCTGCTGGTGTGGAGAAGGGGGGGAAGGGCAGCCCCAAGAACCAGCCTCAGAGCAGAGAGCACGGTAAGGAGAAGAGCTGATTAAATGGGATTCAGTTCAAATACAACAAGAGGTCTCCCCATTGCAAAAGGAAGCTACATGCCCCTATGTCCAATAGCCAAGCCAGCCCAATCACAGCTGGTCGGGGGATGGAGGGGTTTGTTGCAGGGTTTAAGGAATGGGTTCTGTTATGCTGTGCTGCTGGCAGATATGAACTAGTTAGTAAGGAGGTTATTCCACCCCATTTCTTTCCTCGTAGCTTTTCCCACGAGTGCTCAGTGCTTTTAAGAAATGAGTTAGCAGTGGTAAAGCTGATTCCAGGCAAAGCAATCTAGAACGCTGTGTGTGGTTACACCAGTCACATTAAAAGACTGTTCTCAAACTGTTCAGCTGATATGGCTGAGCGACAAAGGGGTCTGCAGAAGGCGAGGAACCCATCTGCTAGGACAGAGGACACAAAATGGCTGGTTGGTTCTCGCCTGTCTTCGTAACACCTCAGCACATCTGTACACCACAGCTCAGCCATGGTAGCATCAGTGCATGCTGGGATTCCTGAAACACCTACCCCAGAGGGTCCAGCTCGGTTACTAGGAGAAGGCGCTTCTGGCTAATTTCCAGATGTGAAGCACTGCATTGTGGGAAAGTAGCTGAATCGGGGTAACTGCTGCCAATGCCTGTGGCTTCCTGCCCATATTGAGAAGTTACGGACTGAACTGGTTCAGAAGGACCCAAGCTAAAGACCTCACTTCGGATCAGGGTGGATAAAAATCAATGATTAAAAAAAAGTCTCATTTAAATTGGATACAGAATTATTTTCAAAAATAAACCTATTTAAAAATAAATTTGAAATTATTACAACCTGTATTAAGGCCAAACTTACTATAGTCTATTAAAATAATTTAAATTAAATTTTTTTTAAAAAGGAACAGTATGTTCACTGCTGAAGTTTTAATGAAAGTCTGAACTGGTGGAAGTCACTGGCTAAGGTCTTGAAACCAGAGTTTACTGACATGCTGAACCAGCTTTGGACTGCACATGCAGAAGAAGCTACTGCTGAGAGAATTTTTTTCCCTATTTTCAGTTTATTAACTAATTCATCTGAATGAGTCGTTCATTCATTAAACCGATTGGGAGCTGAAAAAGCAGAAAAGCTTGTTTTCTTCTTGCAGACTATGAATAAAAAGTAGATGTAAGAGAATGAGATCTACTAGCTCTAAAATCTTGCCATGGTGACCAGAAACAATCAGTTCAATTCACTAAAGTTATACTTTGTTTAATAAATTAGTTTTAAATGCTAAACATACTGTCAAACTTTTCTTATTTATCCAGTGCACGTAAGGTGGTTTTATTTAACTGCTTAAAAAACGTTTAAATGCTGAGTTTGTGCCTTTTTATTTGAATTCCGATCTCCAGAGTTTGACACAAATCAATCACAATAAAAGTTAAATCAAGTAAATAAGAAATGCATAATTCCCCATTTTCAAACAATAAAAAATGTAAACTTTAAGAATTTGAAGAACTGTATGTTAAGCTATATAATTGCTTAACTAAATGTGGATCCACCTGCTTAGCAAAGAGCACCAGCAAACTTGGGGTAAAGCTATATTTAGTTGCAATTGAACACATTTTAATGAATATCAATTACTAAAAATCAATGCTTCTTTAGGAAAATAACCGGGGGTGGAGGAAGCCTCCCAATTCAATGGGTGAACTATACTAAGCTACTGAGGGGGCACCAACCACCTGCAGCAGCACCCCAGCACTAAAACCTTAATCCCGGCCCTGGTGTGGTGGAGCAGGCTGGAGAGTGAGTCTGCCCCCCACACATCCCCACAGCTAGGGTTGTCAACTTTCTAATAGCAGAAAACCGAACACCCCTGCCCCACCCCTACTCCAACGCCCTGCCCGGCTCACTCCATTCCCCCTCCCTCCCTCTCCCCCACCCTTGCAGGGGGTTGGGGTGCAGGAGGGGGTACGGGCAGGGATGAGGGCTTTGGGGCACTGGAAGGGGCTCCAGGCTGGGTCAGGGGGGTGGGATGCAGAAGGGGTGAGGGCTCCAGGATGGGATGGCATCCGGAAATGCCAGCCTGTCGGATCCGCAACATGCTCCGCAGCCGGAGACCCCCACTACCTCTCCTTCGATGGGGTCGCCTTCGATTTCCAAGGCACCTGCACCTACATCCTGGCCAAGACCTGCACCAACACCGGGAACCTGACATTCTTTGCCGTGAAGGTGGAGAATGTGCCCTGGGGCAATGGGAAGATGTCTGTCACCAAGCTGGTGTCCTTGGAGGTCTACGGGCTCACGCTCACCCTGCTGCAGAACAGGAAGGGGCTTGTCATGGTAAGTCCTGCTCAAGATGTTCCCAGGGGGCTGAACCCTGCAATGGGGCAGCCCCACTGATGTGGCAATGCAAGGAGCACTTGTCTCCTGGGTCACTCATTAGGAGCGCGCAGGCAGGAGGGGTCAGACACTCAGGTTCTGATCCTGACCTTATTGGCACCAGGGCCAATCCAGAGGCATCCCGCTGAAGAAAGCAGAATCGCTCTGGATTTTCTCTGGGACAAGTGAGATCGGAATCCTGCCCTCAGCTCATTGCGCTCAGTGGATGATTGCAGAGTAAGCCCAGGGAACTGATATCAGAATCAGGCCCTGATGCCATTACACTGGAAGAGGTGACCCTGGATTTACCTTGGGGTCAGTGAAATCAGAAGTGACCATAACATAATTGAGTTCAGTGGAGTCACTACAGATTTGCCCAGGTGTCACTGAGACCCTATCTTGTGCCCATAACCCACCCCTACAGCATCCACTCCCCCGACTCACAGGGAATGCTCCGTCTCTTCCATGTGGACGGGGCGTCTCACAACCTCCCTGTGGTCGTGACCGATGGGCAGCTCCAAGCATATCAGCATGGTGGAAACGTGCTGGTGCAAACAGACTTCGGCCTCACTGTGAGCTATGACCTGGTTTACCACGCCAGAGTCACCATCCCAGGGAACTACCAGGGCCAGACGTGCGGCCTGTGCGGGAACCACAACGGGCGTTGGGACGACGAGTTCCTGCTCCCCGATGGAAGGGCGGCCCCTAACGTGGCAGCGTTCAGTTCTGCCCGGAAAGTCCCGATCCCGGGGGTGGCCTGTGAGGATGGATGCACCAGGAACAGCTGTCTGGTCTGCAAGGAGATGAAGAAGGACTTCTTCAAACAGCGCAAATACTGCGGGTTGCTCACGGTGCCCGATGGCCCCTTCGCCACCTGCCACAGCACAGTCAGCCCCACTGTGTATTTCAACAGCTGTCTGTATGATCTGTGCCTGGGCAATGGGGACTCCCAGGTCCTGTGCCAGAGCATCCACAGCTACGTGACAGCCTGCCAGGAGTTCCGGGTCACCGTCCAGCCCTGGAGGAGCACCTCCTTCTGCAGTAAGTGCCGTGATGCTGGTGTAGCACAAGGGCCTGTCCCACTCGCTCCCCTCCCTCTGCAGGTATCTAGGTATCTCATTCCAGGCCGCTGGGCTTCTTGAGAGACTCCTTTGGGTGGGAACCAACAACTTCATGTTCCGTTATAAAGGTGACCTGATCCTCTCGTCCCTGTTAGATTCTCCTCTCCTTCATGTCTGTCCCTCTAAGGTGTGGGGTGAGATCTCTCCAGCCATCAATTACTTCTCTCTCTGCTTTAGCTCTGAGCTGCCCGGCCAACAGTCACTACAAGCTGTGCGCCGACCTCTGCACCACCACCTGTGCCAGGATCACCGATGCCAGGAAGTGCCCAGACACCGGCGCCGAAGGCTGCCAGTGCGATGATGGCTTCCTCTTTGATGGCCAGGGCTGCGTGCCTCTGCAGATCTGAGGGTGCTTCAAAAAGGGGATATATTACAAGGTACTGCCCCCTGCTGGGGTATTAAATCCTATCCGTTCGCTTCCTCCATGCCCTGCTCTCATCAGCCATGTTGGATCAGACCGTTGTCACTTGCCAATGGCAATACATGAATCTCTGTAGAAAGGCGAAAGGCACTAATGGTGCAAGGCTTGTTCCATGAACCGTGTCCCTGCAAGGGCAGTGGAGTCTAGGGGTTGGAGCAGGGAGCTGGGAGTCAGGACTCTTCGGTTCTCTCCCCAGCCCTGGGAAGGCAGTCATGCTGTTATACTTAGAAAATGAAAACCAGCAGGATCTTATTCAGGGAATAAGGCAATAGTAGGGGATGTAACATTACAGTAGTTGTGGGGGACCATCCGGAAAATATGTCATACCAATGGTAAGCTGTTATCTGTCTCTCTGCAGTGGCAATTCTTAACATATCCCTGTTTGTATTCATAATATGGATGGTTCGGTTTCCCACATTCCCTTTTGTTTGTTCTAGGAACTGTGTTACCTCTTTACCTTTTAATAGGTGATTGGTGAATTCCTGCCATTCAATATCAAGATTGACAGAGAATTCAGCTAAATCAGTGCTCACAGTAAGATGAGATTTTTCTGGCTGTGGTAGATAGTAAGTGTGATTATTAACTAACATGGCCCCCTCCCCACAGGAGCTGCACCCCAATGGCTCTAACCGACATGGCTTCCCCCCCCCCCGCAAGAGTTGCTCACTAACAGCTCCAACCAACACAGCCCCGTCCCCCACAGGAGCCGCTCCCTAATGGCTCTAACCAGCGTGGCCCCCTCCCCCACAGGAGCCGCTCGATAACGGCTCCAACCGACGCAGCCCCCTCCCCCACAGGAGCTGCTCCCTAACGGCTCCAATGGACGCAGCTCCCTCCCCCACAGGGGCCGCTCCCTAATGGCTCTAACCAATGCAGCCCCCTCTCCCTCAGGAGCTGTTCCCTAATGGCTCCAGCTGACACAGGCCCAGCATTGCCAGTCTTGTGTTTTTTTCACAAGTGCCGGGGTTTTGCCGGGGGGCTGGGGCTTGTCTGGTGATGGCGCGAGAAGCTCCAGGCCCCTGGTGAAGTCCAGCCCCGCTGGGAGCCAGCAAAGTCGCTCCTCTCTGCTCACCGCTCTGATTGGGGGAGCAAAGAGTCCAGCTGCCCAGGGTGGTGCCGCTCCCTCCCTTCCCCTGTCCCATGAGCAACGGGATGGGACAGCTCCTATGCTCCTCCCCCACCCACAGCACCCACCCTGGGAAGGGGCAAATGGGGGTGAGGAGCCCCAGGAGCTGCTCCCAACCCATTGCAGGCCTCCCTGGGACGGGAGGGAGAGGGGTGAAAAATCCCAGGAGGAGCAGAGGAGAGGCTGTGGGGGGCTGAGTTGAGCAGGTGGGAGTCTGGGATTGCTGGGGCGGAGGCTGGGGCTGAACTGACGGGGGATTGATGGAGGTGGGGGCTGGGGTGCTGAACTGAGGGGAGCTGTACTGCTGGGGTGGAGAATGGGGAGCTGAACTGGGGGTGTTGGACTGATGGGGATGTGGGCTGGGGTGGGGTGGGGGGGCTGGACCGATGGAGGGTGGGCAATGGGGGGTTACTGAGGTGGCTGAACTGATGGGGGGAATGGGTGCAGAGAGAATAGAAGGGGGAACTGGGGGACAGGATTAATTACTGCACAGGGGACAGGCAAATGTGGGGGTGACAGCTCCTGCAACAGGGACCAAAATCCCCTTCCCTTAGGAGAGTGGGCAACATGAATTGTCACAGACACGCACTGAGGTGGGCAGGAGAGTTCTAACATCAAAAGACAGGCCGCAATTCACAGTGCAGTCCTTTTAAAAGAAGCTCTTTATTTCTTGGGGCCGATTTCATGAGATTTAGGGTCTGACTCACAATTTTTGATCTCTTGAGATTGGCAATACCATAGACCCCTCCCCCACAGGGGTGGCTCCCTAAAGGCTCTAACCAGAGCCGTCCCCCTCCCCCATGGTTGGCCTCACCAATTCCTAGTCTTAGTCCTTTTGAAATCCCAATGAAATAGTTTTTCTTCAGTATTTGCCAATTTGTGACAATCAAAAGGCTTTGAAGAGATGGTCCAATTTCAATGATGTTCTGATGGAAACCATGCAAATTCCAAAACCCACCTGGTTTTCTCCCAGCTTGCTGACCTGGCTCTTTGGCATCTTGCCAGCAGGATTGCCTCAGAGCCGGGTCTCCATTTCCCTTCAGAGAAAATTTTGCAATTGATTAGATTTATTCTAAATTGGGACGGAACCAATTTTCGAAATATTGAAATCCTCCACCATAAAGAATTACTTTTCTCCAGCCAGTTCTATCTAACATGATGCTATAAACTATTTCTGGCTCCGATTTGGGACCAGATTCACTGAAAATTTTGGATGGGGCCCATTGCTAATCTGAGCAGAGGTCAGAATGAAATGTAAATGACTAGTGCCGTCGATTGTGACCTTTGCCCTTTCTTTCTCACCATGAAGGTGAATAACACCAGGGCCCACTTACCCATCTCCCTCAACAATGGGGCCCTTCGGCTCTATCAGAGCGACACCTCCCTCGTCCTCCACACCAACTTCAACCTCAGAGTGTCCTACGACTGGAACAAACACCTGAGGGTCACCGTCCCTAATGACTTCTCTGAGAGCCTGTGCGGTCTGTGCAGCAATTATAATGGGGACCCTTCCGATGACTTCTGGACCCCAGCCGAGGATCAGGATCCCAGTGCCATACTCCAGGAGCAAAACTGGGAAGTGGAAGATGAGGATCAGTTTTGCTGGCACAATTGCATTGGAGGTTGCAGACCCTGTGCCCCCAGCATAGCCAGAAAGTACAAGGAGGAGGCCTCGTGCGGCCTGATAACCAAGGTCTCAGATGGGCCCTTCAGCCAGTGCCACATCAAGGTGGATCCTACAGTCTACTTGGACAACTGCATGTACGATCTGTGCCACAACGACGACTACAGGAAGGCCCTGTGTGAGGTCCTGAAGGCCTACGTGGACGCCTGCCAGCTGGAGGGGGTCAGGATTGGAGAATGGAGGCAGCTGGCCAGATGCCGTGAGTACAGATTTGAATGCCAACATTATATAAACGGGTCTGGGGGTCAGCACTCCTGCATTCTATTCTTCTCCTTAGGAGGGAGTGTGGCCTAGTGCTTTGAGCAGTGGTTGGGATATGAGGACTCTTGGTTGTACTGTACCTACAGTATCTCTGCCTGTCTGTCTATGGTATTTCTAAGGTGGCTCTCACTGTGAATATATAACATCTGCCGATGACACATGGGAGTCTGAGATAAGTTGATGCCAATTTTTAAGTCAATCATCCCTTTATGGGCCTGATCCTTTAGGGTGCCAGGCACCTCCTGCAATGTGATGAGCATCATTGACTCTTCTTGAGGTGAGTGGGATTGGAGAGCTCTCTGTGCCCCATTAGAGATGTCCCTTTCTGTCTATTTTAAATTCTGCTTTTTCATGGAGAGAACTTGCTGCTAAATCTGTGGGTCCTTCACTCTCCAGCCATGGAGTGCCCCCTGGAGAACAGCCAGTACCAGCTCTGTGGAACAGCCTGCCCAGCCACGTGTGTGGACCAGTCAGTCCCCAGCAGCTGCCAAGACCCCTGCGTGGAAAGCTGCCAGTGTAAGGATGGTTTTGTGCTGAGCCAGGGCAAATGCATCCCACAGGGCAACTGTGGGTGCCAGTTTAAAGGGTGCCCCATGCCCCCAATGAGAGCTTCTGGATCGAAGAGGCATGTGGGACATGGTGCATGTGCAATGCAGCCACTAGACAAGTCGAATGTGTGGGTGCTACATGCAAACATTCAGAGAGATGCGGGCTAGTGAATGGCGTACGGGGCTGTTACCCTTCCAGCTATGCCATCTGCTCTGTGACAAGGAATCTGTGCTATGCCACCTTTGATGGACAGAGATACGACTTCCAAGGGCACCTGACACTACCAGCTCACGGCTCTGTGCGAGAAGGCAGAGGGACTGGTGGACTTTAAAGTCTACTTCCAGGAGAACAATACCGCTCCTGTACAGATCAAGGTTTATCAGATTAACCTCAGGGTCAGCAATCAATTCCCTGGGAAAGTCCTGGTGAGTTTCTCAAATTGTCTCTAATCTCTCTAAAACATTTGTGGAAAGTCACCTGTGTGATCCAGAAAAGTTGCAGACAGCGCATGGAAGGATTTTGAAATATAGGGTGAATTGTAACCACATTCTTCTATAAACAGGGAGCCAATGGAGATATTTAAGGACTGAGGTGATGTGGTTACACTTCAGATGTGTGAGAAGGTGTCTGAATCATAGGACTGGAAAGTACCTCGAGAGATCATTAGTCAAGTTCCATGCAATCATGGCAAGATTAAGTATTACCTAGACCATTCCTGACAGGTCGTTGTGTAACCTGCTCTTAAAAATCTCCAATGATGGATATTCCACAACCTCCCTAAGCAATTTATTCTAGTGATTAACTACCCGGACAGTTAGGAAGTTTTTCCTAACGTCCAAACTAAACCTCCCTTGCTGCAATTTAAGCCCATGGCTTTTTGTCCTATCCTCAGAGATTAAGGAGAAAATTTGTTCACCCTCCTCCTTGAAACAACCTTTTATGTACTTGAAAACTGTTATCATGTCCCCTCTCAGTCTTCTCTTCTCCAGACTAAACAAACCCATTTTTTCAATCTTTCCTCATAGGTCATGTTTTCTAGATCTTTAATCATGTTTGTTGCTCTTCTCTGGACTTTCTCCAATTTGACCACATCTTTCCTGAAATGTGGCACCCAGAACTGGACAAAATATTCCAATTGAGTCCTAATCAGTGCAGAGTAGAGCAGAAGAATTACTTCTTGTGCCTTGCTTAAAACACTCCTGCTAATAGCAACAGTGTTACACTGTTCAATCATATTTAGCTTGTGATCCATTATGACCTCCAAAACCCTTTCTGCAGTACTCCTTCCTAGGCAGTCATTTCCATCTTCTATGTGTGCAACTGATGGTTCTTTCCTAAGTGGAGCACTTTGCATTTGTTACTCCTGGGGAAATTCTCGCATAATTTTGTATTTACCCACATAAAAAACATTTTCCTAAGAAGTGCTGCAGTTCTGCCTTTTTCCCACCAGAGGCCGCTGTGATACCAGAACAGCCAGCTGCTTTATGCCTGCTGTAATAGTGCCACAGCGGCCTCTGGTGTGCAAAAGTCAGAATTGCAGCACTTCTGAGGCAAAATGTATTTTATGCGGGAAAATACTAAATTCTATGGCCAGTGATGCAGAATTCCCCCATGAGCAGCACCTTGCCCGTGGAGCCAGTTTAGGACAGAGTGGGGCACACAGGGCTGCTGGGGGGTCACAGACTGGGATTCAGAATGACTTGTAGGGAGGACAGACTGGCACATGGGCTCAGGAGCTAGTTGGGTGACAGCGTTGAGCCTGGGGAGGGGGGAGGGAGGCTGCAGAGACCCGTGGGGATGAGGGGTTTGGGGATGGGGCAGATGTGCCTGACTGAATGGGAGAGGCTTGGGGTCATCCAGAGTCTGCATGGGGGAGGCTTCCCAATACCCTAACAATCCCACCCCCCATGAAGAAAAACCTCCCACCCACACCCAACACTCTCCAGTTTCACTCCTAGGTTCCTTCTCTCTCCCTGAGGTCCTCCGTTACCCCTGACTCCCCAAGCCTTTGCCCTGCTTCTGACAGGTGCAGGAATTACAGTTCTGTATTGTAATATAAATGAATTACACAAAGTTCTGTTTCAGAGTAGCAGCCGTGTTAGTCTGTATCCGCAAAAAGAACAGGAGTACTTGTGGCACCTTAGAGACTAACAAATTTATTAGAGCATAAGCTTTCGTGGGCTACAACCCACTGCATCCGAAGAAGTGGGTTGTAGCCCACGAAAGCTTATGCTCTAATAAATTTGTTAGTCTCTAAGGTGCCACAAGTACTCCTGTTCTTTTTACAAAGTTCTGTATGAATATGCCTAGTAAGGAATCTGTCAAAAACAACTTTGCCAGAATCTTTTCTTTTTTTTCTTCTTCTTCTTTTTTTTTTTTTTTTTTTTTGGTCTATACATACTGACAGATATCTTGAAATAAATTACCAAAATAATTGAAACTGGCATGATTATATTGTGTTATTTTGACAAATAAGATATGCAGAATTTTGCAGAATTTTCAAACATTGTGGGCAGAATTTTTTATTTTTTGGCGCAGAATTCCTCCGGGTGTAATTTGTCCTTATTGAATTTTATCTTATTTACTTCAGACCATTTCTCCAGTTTGTCCAGATCATTTTGAATTTTAATCCTATCCTCCAAAGCACTTTCAATCCCTCCCAATTTGGTATCGTTCACAAACTTTATAAGTGTCCTCTCTATGCCATTATGTAAATCACTGATGAAGATATTGAATAGAACTAGATCCTTGCAGCCAAAACTGATCCTTGATATGCTCTTCCAGCTTGACTGTGATCCACTGATAACTATTCTCTGGGAACAGTTTTCCAACCAGTTATGCACCCACCTTATAGTAGCTCCATCTAGGTAGTATTTTCCTAGTTTGTTTATGAGAAGGTCATGCAAGACAGTATCAAAAGCCTTACTAAATTCAAGATATACCACATCTACCTCTTCCCTCCCATCCACAAGTGTCCACACTGTCAGAGTGTGCTCTCACCCCCAATGGGGCACCTCCTTGTGGCTGCAGCTTGGAATTAGCTCTGCCTTTCTGAAGCCCCTGCCTGCGAGTGCTGACTGTATGACACTCTCTCTACCTGAACTCGATGGCTCCCTCCTGGTGGCTTGGCCCTCTGGCTAGGTCACTGTAGTTTCTCCTTTCTGGGAGGTTTGTGTACCGAGTGTCACCAACTGCCCCAGGCAGTCTTCCAATTCACTGCCCCTCTATGGTGCCACATCCCCAGTGGCTGGTAGGGGAACGTGGGCTCACCCTCATCTTTGGGTTCCAGCCCAGGGACCCTAAAACCAGCAGCTAAGGTCTACCCTGTCCCATGCCTTGTTTCTGTTTCCTTGGATTGCTTCCTATGTTGCCTCTATCAGTCTCCTTCTCTACCCTTCTCCGGCTACACCCTTCCCTCCTGGCCAAGACCCCCTCACCTCTCCCTAGCCTCAGAGAGTGACTGCAGACCTCCTCCCTGCAGCCCCCTTCTGCCCTAAGCTACCTTGCTTTATACCAACCCCACCTGTTCCTGTTCAGCTTCACTCTTTAATTAGTTCTCATTGCTCCCTGGCTCCTCCTCCAGGTGCATCTTAGGTGGTTAATTGGCCTGTCTAGCCACCTTAACCCTTTCAGGGGCAGGTGTGGGGTGAGCACTCCCTCACAGTGTCAATAGCATCCAGCAGAGGTGGGAACCTGGGGAGCTGGGGCTCAAGTAGGACAGAGAGGAGGGACCTGCAATAGCTAATGCCAGGGGAAATTCAAGTCTGGTTAGAGCTGGGATTCAGGCAAGCTGTAGGGAAGGAAGCAGGCCGGACTGGATGATTATTTGAACAGAGGTGGCTTATTATTGTAATCATGGACCAGAGTTCTGTGCTGGGGTGAGAGGTTCCACCAGAGGTGAGCAATGTTTCATATCCCATGTGTCTTGCTTTAACAGGTGAACACTTTCCTGATGAATCTTCCCTTGAACCTCATTGATTAAAAAATCACTGTGTATACGAACACAGCAGACAGAGACAGACACACACCTTGTTTGTGGGAGAGAGAGAGAGAGATGCACACTGCCCCTTTAAGTAAGCTGACCCACTCTTAAGTGCATTGTCTTTTTAAGTGGATCAGGAAGTTGAGACAGCAGCTGCTGCCCCAAGCACTCTCTGTCTCTCTCCACCGGTGTCACCTCCCTGCTCTATATGGAGAAGGGGTAAGCAGGGTGCAGGAGCAGGGGGACACCCTGACATTATTAACAGGTGTGTTGTGAGCAAGACACGAGAAGTCATTCTTCCGCTCTACTCTGCTCTGGTTAGGCCTCAGCTGGAGTATTGTGTCCAGTTCTGGGCACCACATTTCAAGAAAGATGTGGAGAAATTGGAAAGGGTCCAGAGAAGAGCAACAAGAATGATTAAAGGTCTTGAGAACATGACCTATGAAGGAAGGCTGAAAGAATTGGGTTTGTTTAGTTTGGAAAAGAGAAGACTGAGAGGGGACATGATAGCAGTTTTCAGGTATCTAAAAGGGTGTCATAAGGAGGAGGGAGAAAACTGGTTCACCTTAGCCTCTAAGGATAGAACAAGAAGCAATGGGCTTAAACTGCAGCAAGGGAGGTCTAGGTTGGACATTAGGAAAAAGTTCCTAACTGTCAGGGTGGTTAAATACTGGAATAAATTGCCTAGGGAGGTTGTGGAATCTCCATCTCTGAAGATATTTAAGAGTAGGTTAGATAAATGTCTATCAGGGATGGTCTAGACAGTATTTGGTCCTGCCATGCGGGCAGGGGACTGGACTCGATGACCTCTCGAGGTCCCTTCCAGTCCTAGAATCTATGAATCTATGAATTAGCCCCCCCGCAAAGCAAGCAGGAGTCTCTGGGAGCAGTTCCAAGGCATAGGGCAGGAGCAGCACATGGCAGTGGGGGAAGGGACAGTTGAACTGCTGGCAATTGATAGCCTGCTGGGCGGCTGCAGCACAGGGACCTTAGGGGAGTAGGGAGCTGATAGGGGGGCTGCTGGTCCACCCCGGTTCCAAGCCCCCACCAGCTAGCTGCAACGGGCTGCTCTTCCTGCAAGCAGAGGACAAAGCAGGCAGCTGCCAAAGGGGAGCATTGCACAACTTTAAATAAGCATGTTCCCTAATTGATCAGCAACGTTAACCGGGACAAGGGAGGTCTAAGTTGGACATTAGGAAAAAGTTCCTAACTGTCAGGGTGGTTAAACACTGGAATAGATTGCCTAGGGAGGTTGTGGAATCTCCATCTCTGGAGATATTTAAGAGTAGGTTAGATAAGTGTCTATCAGGGATGGTCTAGACAGTATTTGGTCCTGCCATGTGGGCAGGGGACTGGACTCGATGACCTCTCGAGGTCCCTTCCAGTCCTAGAATCTATGAATCTATGACAGTTCTATTACGAGATAAATAAAAACTGTTGCATATAAATAAAAAGGTGATACATTTAATGTTTGATATTTAATAGGCTATTTATCAGTATTAATTCTCACTGTGCCGCAGTTTATCCATCTTTAAAATGGAGAGAATACCTGTCTGCTCCACACCGTTTTTTGTGACTAGACTAAATGAACATCTGTACTTACTTTCCTGCACAGAAAGAAGCAGAATCATCTATTACATGACCTTGGTTCTGGCAGATAAGGCTCTTTACCAGCCACTGCTTGCAGAAGCTGTGGGCACAAATTAGGCCAAGCACTTGTGGAAATAACAGCTCCCAACACACCAGACAACTGAACCCTTTGAGGAAAAACCCCTCCTAAGAATCCAGCCATGACAATCCATCTCCTTCACCATCCAAGTTCTGGAACACTCCTGAAACCTCTGGGACAGCAGCTCCATGGCAATAATTTCTACTTCAACAGTTTCCTTGTAATCACTGCAGAACCATGCACCTCTGGCTTTCAGAACAGCTAAGGCAGGGCACTAAATGTTTAGCTGGGCTCACGTCTTTGATCACACCCATCATGTTTGGCAATCTCATATGTGGTGCTTTCTGGCAAGAATGTAGAAATCACATCAGATACAAATTAAGACCCACAGCAGCAGAGACCAATGCTTAATTGTATGTTTTAAAAAAGCCAAAAGAGAGACACTCTTGCTACAGCATTTCATGTAGCATACCACACTAAGGGAATTAGAGTGAATGACAAATGGCCAAAGGAACTTAAGGTAACTAAGCCCTTTTGTACATAGTAGTATTACATATCTACGTAGTATGTGCTAAGTAAAGTTTGAGATATCACATCCATGGAGCAGTTTTCTTTTTAAAAGTAAGATCTGTTAACCTGTAGTCAGTAACACAAAATGTCTTAAGACCCTATCAGTGTTTTTTAGTAGTTAGAGCAGGGGTGTGAAAGTCAAAACTTGAATTCAGTTCCCACCTCTGTCACTGACTTCCCTTACACCACTTACACTCACTCCACCAAAATGAGATTAATAATAATTAATTACTTCACAAGGGTGTTCTGTTGTTTTAATTAATGTTTGGCACTTCAATATTTGATGATGAAAGGATCAGAAAGAGTTAATTAGGGTATTGCTTTAATATCTGATATTTAGAGCAACTGTCAGTTTATAACTATAAATGTATTTGTACAATGTATGGCTTGATGAAAAAGATATATAATGCTTTTCTTCAGCAGGTACTTTACTTCAAAAGACAAAGTAGATCATTGAAATTGTTATACCAATAGAATAAAAACCAGCAGGATCTTATTAAGAGGGATAAGGCAAAGATGCCACATTTATTGTAAATATACTGATAAAGCAAAAGATAAAAGTAAACAATGTTGTTTGACTACTTATTTCTTATACACACACACACACACATACATATATATATATATAGAGAGAGAGAGAGAGAGGTTCATTCACACAATCATTCATTTAAGTTCTGTATAGGTGTTATAGTTACCAGCCTAGAAGTTGCTCATGCCAAGTTACTGGCCAGGTATCTTGGTCATGAGGATGGAGCCGAGTCTGTGTCAGATGCACCTGATGCTCCTGGAGGTTGGCAGAAGCACCAGAGACTCAAAGTCCTCAGTCTTGAGAGTCCATTCTTATAGGATTTAATTCCTATGTTAGTTTATGGGAGCTGTTTCATCCTGCTGTTGCTGACTCAATCAGCAGATGGCACATTCCTGTCCAAAGTGGCACATTCCTGGTGGCTCCACACTGTCCAAAGTTTGTGTTTCTCATCCTTCCAGGTGATGGGGTGGATCCCAGTTTACCCTCAGGGGGTTGTCTGGTGGTCCTACTCGACACATTATTCGGCCGATGGATACTCCCTTTCTAGGCTGGCACCTCCCTAACCATTCATGTATATCAAGCATTCATCAGCATACATTCCATATCTTAACCATATTTTAATTTACTGTCTCCACCACTTTCAGGCTGTGTGCTAATTCATTTGAGATTCCCGGCCCTTTAATCACAGAGAGTGGGGGTCTGTCCTAGGAGCCGTTGAATGAAGTGAAAGTCACTTAACGGCTTATAGTGTTTGTTTACATTGTATCAATTACTTCAAGAACAAAGTCAATTAACTTGTTTGTAAGTTTTACATAGTAACAAAGTATCTTTCACAGGATAGATATAAGCAATGGTTTCTACAGACAGTAGCTTACAAGTTTTAACAGAAGACCCAAGAGATTTTTGTACTTGGTGAAACTGTTGGATTTTAAAGTGTGGGGGACAAATTATGAGGGGGTCACTGTCACTTGGGGGAATCACTGTTAGTACCTTCTTTAATATCCCTACAAAATATTATCTGTAGTCAGTCCCTGGGGCACAGATGTTAAGCAATTTCTACAAGTCACAGTCAGTCAAAGCAGAACCATAAAAAGAACCCAGATCTCCTGATTCACCTGTTCTATCCTCCGCTCTCTAGCTACCTGTCATGTGATGAACTACACCTTCTGTGATGGACTACTTTTACTGAACCAGGGCTGACTGCAGACAGACACCAGAAATGCCGGCTGTTAGCCAAGCATGGGAAGCAGAACTCGGGATCTTCAGCTCCAAAAATAGGCCTCTGTCACTTGAGCACAAAGAGAATTACCACCAGTTCTCCCTAAACTTGGAGCTTTTATTTATCTTTTTGGGCTAGTCTCTAGAGAGGGCACATACTCATAAACAAATGGGCAGGGCAGGGGCAGGCAGGGATGCACACATATATAACAGCCACTACATCACCCCCTTTTTGTGAGTTAACACCTGGTTGTCATGGCAATTGCACCACAGCCTTCATTGTGACATCCTCTAGCCCAAGCAAAGCTATTGAGGCAATCAACAAAAGTCAGTGCGCAACTTGGCCTCAGAGAGAGACAGTTGGTGCCGTGCTATACTGCAGCAATTTTCAGTTGTTAGTCATTACAAGATTTGGCATTCCGACCTCAGAAGTAAGTGAGTTTTTCCATGTACCCAATATAAGAGAACTGTGTGAGGTTTTTTATGAATGGAGTTGTGGGGCCACAGGGGTTTCAGCCTAGTTCTCAGTGGGCATTAGATAGATTATTCCTGTAACTTTGAACCTAGATGATTCCAAATGAAAACAAAGCTAACAAAGAAAAGCCTGAAAGAATCTTAACCTAAATAGGACTTAATCAGTCTCTTAAACAGAGGGATATTCTATGAGATATGGGAACAGTTTTAAGGCCAGTTTCAGCTGCAGAGATCACCTCATTGTTTAATTAATTCCTTTGCCTCATTAATGAGATGAGTACCAACCTGAAAAACAGTCCTATCTTCACAAGTCAATAATAATCCTTTGTCTAGCCAGTGATCCTAAATATATATATATAGAGAGAGAGAGCACCAATCACCACAACATCTCTCTATCCATCTACCAAAGTAGGGAAGTACTATTTACCTCTCACATAACACAAGAAAAAGGGGTCACCCAATGAAATTAATAGGCAGTAGATTTAAAACAAAATGAAGTACTTCTTCACACAATGCATAGTCAACCTGTGGAATTCATTGCCAAGGGATGTTGTGAAGACCAAAAGTATAACTGGGTTCAAAAAAGAATTAGATAAATTCATGGAGGATAGATCCATCAGTCGCTATTAGTCAAGATGGTCAGAGACTCAATCTCCATGCTCCAGGTATCCTAAACCTCTAGTGCTAGAAGCTGGGACTGTACAACAGTAATGTTGAAGTATCAGAGGGGTAGCTGTGTTAGTCTGAATCTGTAAAAAGTAATGTTGAAATTGCCCAGTAATGTTCATTCCTTCTGAAGCATCTGGCACTGGTCACTTTCAGAAGACAAGATACTCCCATTGTCCAATCATCTCTCTTTAAATGCATGGAAGATTTCCCTAATGTCTAATATAAATTTCTCTATTTGTATTCAGTTAAGATCTCAGAACCCATTCGTGGAGGATGGAGTACCTCAGGTCAAGGGTGGATTCTTGGTAAGAAGATAAGAAAAGTTTTACATTGTACACACTGTACAGAGTGACAGAGTGTGTGTGTGTGTGGGGGGGGGGGGGGAGTGACAGGGAAAAAGGTCTGAGTTTGAGCCACATAGTGTAGCCAAAAAGCCTCAGAATACCATGTAGGCCACTGACAGCTTCACACATAATCCTGCAGGCAGCTCTGCTTAGTGTATAGTGTCGCATGTCTCCTTCTGAACCCCCTAACAGTTGAGTGGTTAAATGTCTGGGTTCCTCTCAGAGATCCCTTCCTAAAATAATAGTTTTAGGTGCCTCAAAAACTCATTAAGCCACCCTTTTAAATCAGGTTTCCTGCTCAATGCTGGAGTCAGCAATCCTTTAGCTCCTCTACTGTTCACAGCATTCCTTAAACCCACAGTTCATAAATTGCTTTGGTTATTGGTAAAATACTCTTATTAGGAACTCATTGGGATATTGTCTGTCATTTTACACAGAGGAACAGAATAATAAACAGACTGTGTATTCCAACCCTAAATCAATAGACTCCTCCCAGTGCCCTACCCATTCCTAACATTTTGTTGTTTCCATTTAATTTAGGATGAATACTCCATCAAGGGCCAAACCAAGGGTCCACACGAGATTGGCAACGATGTTTTGGCCCCTAACCTATTTTGTCTTCCCAAATCCAGCCTCCCCACCTTTTAAAAAGCTAGATCCATCCTTGCTCAGGTAATTCTGGCAATGAGCATACTCCTTGCCCTAGGTTAGAGTACTTTGGGGGCTGCAGGGTTTCAGGTACATGTATGGAACAGGGCCCCCCATCTTTCTGAAAATGTGGATGCAGCACTGTTCAAAAAACTCTTCCTTCGCCAGGGGTGTGTGTCCTGCCTGGACCCCGGCAAAGTCTGGGAATGCCCACATCTGGAGCTTGGGACCCATTTTTCTAGTTTATGATGCTCTCAAGAGTGAGAAAAGAAGGGAATTAGGAACAGAAAATGCAGCAGTCACATGTTAGTGTGATCTCAACTTTGCTCTCTGTATTTCACTGGGACTGTAGGGTAGGCAGGGGGTGAGGAACAGCTCTACTAAGAGGACAACGTACTTACAAAGGTATTTCTACAGTGTAGTTTGGGGAAGGGGCAACTGAGAGCTCCTCCAAAGATCTCAATCGCTTGTAAAGAGATTATTCCCTAAAATCCTTTGCCCGGGAGTAATGGAACACTCCATCCCTGATTCAATGGAGTTTATTTTCTCCTTTGGTAGTGACCAAGACCAAGAAGAATGGCTGATGCAATAAAGCACATGGTGAGACAGCTGATGGCCATATAGGGATTAGGGAGTCATGGGGCTCACTGCTTTTCCTCTCTCTTGACCATTTAGCTGATATGAGAATTTAGGAGTCTGCGGGAGCCCAGTTCCCCAAATTGATTTGAAATTTCTGTTGATGAAACAATCGAGATTTTATTAGAGGATGGAAGAAAGTCACATTAACATTGATTTTACCAGGCCGTGGGATCATTCAGTGTTATTAATGTAAATTATGGTATATGAGGAGGCAGGAGATACAGGAGAGAATTCCTTTCCTGATACTCATATTTCCTTTCCATTCATGTTATTTTAGGATCAATACTCCAGCATGGAGTCACTGGATCAGTGACTCTCCCTTGCCTGCCCCTGTACCCCCCGAGGCTCGGTTGTTTGAGAATGACGAAAGTTTCGGACCCTCTACCTCTGAGTGAGTATTGGGATTTCTTCACTTCTTTATCTGTATGTATATTGGGGAGGGTGCATGTCCAAGTTTGTGCAGGGCTTTGGGTGTAGACAATATGGTTACCACATTTCTAAAAAGATAAACACATAACAATATATTCTCTGCAGTCATTGTAAGAAAGAACTACATTCTCTCTCACCCTGGGCATTTTCTGACCAACAACCAGCTCCAACCATTCCTCCTCACGTTAACATTCTCTTGCAATGCAAATACACCTTTCCCGCAATCCTGACTTCACCCTGCTTCTATCTAGTTAGTGATTGTCATATTCTCCCCTATCACTGCACTTCAGTGGAAGGGGAAAGTCTTAACATATTTGCAGAGTGATTCAAAGACTCAGGGTATGTTTACACTACCTGTCAGATCAGCGGGCAGTGATCGATCCAGCAGGGGTCGATTTATCACGTCTAGTCTAGACGCGATAAATCGACCCCCTAGCGCTCTCCCATCGACTCCTGTACTCCGCCACCGCGACAAGCGCAGGCAGAGTCAACAGTGGAGCGACAGCAGCCGACTCACCGCAGTGAAGACATGCGGTGAGTAGGTCTAAGTACGTTGACTTCAGCTACATTAGTCACGTAGCTGAAGTTGCGTAACTTAGCTCAATCCCCCCCAGTGTAGACCAAGCCTCAGTTACTGCTTTGGCAAAGGAGTTTACTACTATTTAATTTAGAACAGACCCTCTTCCATTCAGTGAGTACAGGAGATCTACTGTGCAGGTACATCTTTCTTTTGTGCGGGGAGGGGTCAGTAAAGGCTCAGGGTAAAGCATGGAATAGAGTTGCCATCTACCTGAAAACGTAAATACAAGATGATTATGTTGCTCCAGGCATTCTAAGGAGGCACCAAATTCCAGATTCCTCAGGACACTGGCCGACCAACACCTTCCCCCAACTATTGCTTCTCATCTTAGCATTTACATCAAGAAAGAATGATTCTTTACTTTCCAATTTATATCATGTCATCAGAGCTTTAAAGAGCAGCATACAATGTCTCTGCCCAAAAGAGCTTACAATGCAGCAGATTGATACAGATCTTACTGAGAGGTGGTAAAATGGGATTGTGCTGATGCAAATGTTTGTGCTTCTTTTTCCTTGAGACAGAGATCTTCTTCATCTCCAACTTCACAGTCTCAGGCGGATCAACTGAAGAGTGGGTCATCTTCTGCCCAGCAAATACTGAGTCTCTCTTCAGTTCCTCCCTCCTCAAACACCACACAGGGTGATACGTCAGTGTAGGGAGTAGGGTGGAGGCGTGTAATATGGCAATCGTCTTCCTGAAAGGGGAATTGTTGGATGATCACACCTTGCAGGCATTTTAAAGAAGCACCAGCTTCTGGATCACTCAGGGCACTGCCTGGTCTATGACAAAACTTGGTCATAGCTTCTCATTTTAGCATCTCCTTCAAAAGTCAATATCCTTTACCCCTGGGAGAATTCTGCGCCAAAAAAAAAAAATCAAAATCAAAATTCTGCATCCTTTATTTGTCAAAATAATGCAATATAATCACATCAGATTCAACTGTTTTGGTAATTTACTTAAACTACAATACAGAAAAATCACAATAACTATTCAGCATTTCCTAGGCACATGAAAGTTAAGTTACAAACACTTGGTAACTAATACCCTTTCATTTAAATTACATTACAGAACACAAAACAGCAACAACAACAAACAGTAGAATGTCATTTTAAATTGTTCAGACTTTCACACATGAAAGTCATACAGTTTTGGTAATCATTGTCCTGGACCTGGCTGGGTACTTTGGGAAGTGCTTGGTTCGGATTGTCCTGACATTTTATTGACTCTTTGGTAAATGTTTTATTTGCCCTCAAAGTCTTTTTTTTAATGGGTAAGTAAAATAAATCCTGAGCTGTATTCTAACCCCATTGTGCCACTTTGGCACAGAAATAAAGTGAGAAAGCACATAGATCTTCCTAGCTGAGGATTCCCTTACTGTCATTTATAATAAGGCTCCTTTACATCACTCTGGCAATGTAGGGGCCTTAAAACTTTTACAGGTTTTATGCTCCTGGGGAAATTGACTGAGAAAGGGAAGAGTTACCTAACAATAGCAACATTAACAACATTAACTGTAACAGTCAGGCTGCTACATTTCTGCTTCAGAGAATGAGATCAATTAACCAACAACAGCAACTTTAACGATGTTACTAACTACATTATCAGGCTACTAATGCCTCAGAGAATGAATCAATTAACTCAGGCAGGGCTACTACATTTGTGCCTCTAGACTGCCTTGTGCATAATAAAAAGCCCTACCCTTCCACACCAGTCAGCTGTTGTAGCAAGGGAGAGGGACAGAGTGTCTCTCTCTCTCTCTCTCTCTCTCTCTCTCGATTGTTCATGCACATACCACATACACCCCCCCCTGAGATCATGCAGGCATGCATGCCCAGCCCCCCGCCCCTCTCTCTGAGGTTGCTCGATGCATGCTAGAACAGACGCGCTGCTGGGGAAGAGGCCGTGTCCCCCGGTAGATTTTATTTGCATTTTTCTGTGCAGGGGCACAGAAAAATGTGGGTCATATGAATTCCCCTAGCAAGTATAATATGGAGATATACCTATCTCCTAGAGCTGGAAGGGACCTTGAAAAGTCATTGGGTCCAGCCCGCTGCCTTCACTAGCAGAACCAAGTACTGATTTTGCCCCTGATCCCTAAGTGGCCCCCTCAAGGATTAAACTCACAACCCTGGGTTTAGCAGGCTAATGCTCAAACCACTGAGCTATCCATCCCCCATGTTTCATCTTTACCCTGTATCATGCTATCTTGTTCCTTCTCTGTTGTGTGAGAGTGAGGGCCTTGTTTCCTTTATCACAGACTCAGTTATCTGCAATATTAAATGAATTTTACTGTTAAAAAGCCTGGAGTCACTGGTTCTCCTGCCTTTGCCTAGTTCCTCTCTCTTGTCAAACACAATCATTAGCAGCGACTCTAATTATTCATGCTTATGAGATTGCGAACAGGATCTAGTTTTCCACAGTTCCTTGGCATTGTCTCCTGCAACCTTCTCCAGAACAATACAATGCAAATCAGTGGAGTTCGCTCTACTAAACACTTTGGGATATACTGGAGTCTACTGTTCTCTACCCACAGTTCTTTCCTTGTTTCTTCTGATTCACTGTGGGGAAGGCGGCTCTGTATTTTATCCTTTTGAAGAGTCATGTAGATCCAGCTGGCTGGTGAAGTTGAGGGTATATTAACATGGACAATAAAAGCAAATGGGAGAGGTAAAATGGGGATTGTTCAGCTGTGTCTAATATTCTATTTCCATTTCTCTTATTTCAGGTGGATGCCATCTTCCTCAGGAACTTTCAGAAGCTACAGCCAATAATATGCTTAAGGTTGGCGCGTTGTCTGTGGGCGAGGACTGGGCTGCCTTCCAAGGTCTCTGAAAGCGAGGGATCATTGTTCAGGATGGGTTGTAGATCACCGATGATGCGTTGGAGAGGTTTAATCTGAGGACTGTAGGTGATGGCCACTGGAGTTCTGTTGGCTTCTTTCTTGGGCTTGTCTTGCAGCAGGAGGCTTCTGGGTACACGTCTGGCTCTGTTGATTTGTTTCCTTATTTCCTCATGCGGGTATCGTAGTTTTGAGAATCCTTGGTGAAGATCTTGTAGGTGTTGGAGCAAATGCGGTTGTACCTTAGTGCTTAGCTGTAGACAATGGATCATGTGGTATGTCCAGGATGGAAGCTGGAGGCATGAAGGTAGGCATAGCGGTCGGTGGGTTTTCGGTATAGGGTGGTGTTAATGTGACCGTCACTTATTTGTACTGTGGTGTCTAGGAAATGGACCTCCCATGTAGATTGGTCCAGGCTGAGGTTGATGGTGGGGTGGAAGCTGTTGAAATCGTGGTGGAATTCTTCCAGAGTCTCCTTCCCATGGGTCCAGATGATGAAGATGTCATCAATGTAGCTTAGGTAGAGAAGGGATCGTGAGTGGACGAGAGCTGAGGAAGCGTTGTTCCAGGTCAGCCAAAAAAATGTTGGCATATCGTGGGGCCATGCGGGTGCCCATAGCGGTGCCACTGGTCTGGAGGTATATAGTGTCACCAAATTTGAAAGAATTGTGCATGAGGATAAAGTCACAGAGTTCAGCAACCAGTTGTGCTGTGTCATCATCAGGGATACTGTTCCTGACAGCTTGTATTTCATCTGTGTGTGGTGTGGCAAAGTACCTCCTTCTCCTCAGCAGGCTCAGTCCTTTTTAGCCTTGGAGACCCAGGCTTGGACAAAGCAAAACCCTGTAGGTAGCACAGGGGCTGGCTATTCCTCCCCTCAGTCAGTCCCTTGCGCTTGTTTGTCTTCCCTTCTGGGGACAGAGTGCAGCCTTCCTTGCTGGAAGGGTTCAGAGCCTTGCTGCTCCTAACTTACTGGCAGCTTCCCTGGTTCTCTCACTCTCTCTTCCCCCCCCCTTCCACGCCGGGGAGGGTTTAAAAAGGTCCCAAGCAGTTGGAGCCAGCTGAACCTAATTAGTTCCCTAGTAACCCCTTGCCCAGCTGAACCTTATTTCCCCATGGTTCTCTCTCTTCAGTGGCTTGGGAGAGGCCTTTTTAACCCCCTGGGACTGATTACTACCCCGCCCTTTGTAGCTGTTTGTCCTGGGTTTGCCACAGTGGGATGTTTGTGTAAAGAGCCTCCACATCCATGGTGGCTAGGATGGTGTTTTCTGGAAGATCACCAATGCACTGTAGTTTTCTCAGGAAATCAGTGGTGTCACGGAGATAGCTGGGAGTGCTGGTGGCGTAGGGTCTGAGTAGAGTTTCCACATATCCGGATAGTTCTTCAGTGAGCGTGCCAATTCCAGAGACGATGGGGCATCCAGGATTTCCAGGCTTGTGGATCTTGGTAGTAGATAGAATAAACCCGGTCGGGGCTCTAATGGTGTGTTGATTTGTTCCTGTGTTAGTTTAGGGAGTGTCCTGAGTAGATGGTGCAGTTTCTTAGTATATTCCTCAGTGGGATTTCAGGAAAGTGGCCTGTAGAATTTGGTATTGGAGAGTTGTCTGGCAGCCTCCTTTTGGTAGTCAGACCTGTTCATGACGACAACAGCAACTCCTTTATCAGCCTCTTTGATTATAATGTCAGGGTTGTTTCTATGTATAGGTCTATTCTATGTATAGGTCCAGACTGTCATTTCGACCCTCAGGAGGAGTCCATGTGGAGTTCTTCTTGTGTTGTTGGTGGGAGGGTATCTGTGTATCAGTGCACTGTTCAGTGTTATCTTGAAAGTATTCTTTGAGTCGGAGATGGCGAAAGTAGGCTTCCAGATCACCGCAGAACTGTATCATGTTCGTGCGGGTGGTGAGGCAAAAAGAGAGTCCCCGAGATAGGACAGACTTCTGCCGGGTTGAGTGTGTCGCTGGATAAATTGACGATATTGCTGGGTGAGTTAGGGGTACCACTATTCTATCGTGGCCCCATGTGGCAGGTAGGATTTTAGACAGCTTGCGGTCCTTTTTCCTTTGTAGAAAGGTGAAGTGTGTAATGTAGATCTCCTGTCTTATGTTAGTAAAATCTGTTTGTGTGGAGGGTTGGTTATTTATGAAAGTCTCCAGGTTGGAGAGCTCTTTTTTGATGTTTTCCTGTTTGCTGTATAGGATGCTGATCAGGTGGTTCCTCAGTTTCTTTGATAGTGAAATTTCCAAAGGCAGGTATAAATATGCAGGCAGGAATCAGTCTAGAGATAACGAGGTTAGTTCAATCAGGGAGGGTGAGGCCCTCTTCTAGCAGTTGAGGTGTGAACACCAAGGGAGGAGAAACTGCTCTTGTAGTTGGCTAGCCATTCACAGTCTTTGTTTAATCCTGAGCTGAAAGTGTCAAATTTGCAGATAAACTGAAGCTCAGCAGTTTCTCTTTGAAGTCTGGTTCTGAAGTTTTTCTTTGCTGTAGGATGGCTACCTTTAAATCTGCTATTGTGTGGCCAGGGAGGTTGAAGTGTTCTGCCACAGGTTTTTGTATATTGTTTCAATTATTTCAAATTTGGTGACAATAGATACCTCCAGACCAGTGGCACCGCTATGGGCACCCGCATGACCCCAATATGACAACATCTTTATGGCTGACCTGGAACAACGCTTCCTCAGCTCTCGTCCACTCACGCCCATTCTCTACCTATGCTACATTGATGACATCTTCATCATCTGGATCCATGGGAAGGAGACTCTGGAAGAATTCCACCACGATTTCAACAGCTTCCACCCCACCATCAACCTCAGCCTGGACCAATCTACACGGGAGGTCCATTTCCTAGGCACCACAGTACAAATAAGTGACGGTCACATTAACACCACCCTATACCGAAAACCCACCGACCGCTATGCCTACCTTCCTGCCTCCAGCTTCCATCCCAGACACACCACACGATCCATCGTCTACAGCCAAGCACTGAGGTACAACCGCATTTGCTCCAACACCTACAAGGATTCTCAAAACTATGATACCCGCACGAGGAAATAAGGAAACAAATCAACAGAGTCAGACGTGTACCCAGAAGCCTCCTGCTGCAAGACAAGCCCAAGAAAGAAGCCAACAGAACTCCAGTGGCCATCACCTACAGTCCTCAGCTTAAACCTCTCCAACGCATCATCAGTGATCTACAACCCATCCTGGACAATGATCCCTCGCTTTCACAGACCTTGGAAGGCAGCCCAGTCCTCGCCCACAGACAACCCGCCAACCTTAAGCATATTCTCACCAGCAACAAAGCTCGATGCCAACTCTGCCCACATATTTACACCAGCGACACCATCACAGGACCTAACCAGATCAGTTACAACATCACCGGTTCATTCACCTGCACGTCCACCGATCTTATATATGCCATCACGTGCCAGCAATGCCCCTCTGCTATGTACATCGGCCAAACTGGACAGTCCCTACATAAAAGGATAAATGGACAGAAGTCAGATATTAGCAATGGCAATATACAAAAACCTGGAGGAGTACAAACAGCAAACAGGAAAACATCAAAAAAGAGCTCTCCAACCTGGAGACTTTCATAAATAACCAACCCTCCACACAAACGGACTTTACTAAAAGAAGACAGGAGATCTACATTACACACTTCACCTCTGTACAAAGGAAAAAGGACTGTAAGCTGTCTAAAATCCTACCTGCCACATGGGGCCACGATAGAATAGTGGTACCCCTAACTCACCCAGCAATATCGTCAATTTATCCAGCTCCACACTTAACTCGGCAGAAGCGACTGTCCTATCTCGGGGACTCTCTTTTTGCCCCACCACCCCCACAAACATGATACAGTTCTGCGGTGATCTGGAAGCCCTCTAGTCTATAAGGTGCCACAGGACCCTTTGTTGCTTTTCATACCAGAGGTTCCCAACATGCTTTACAAACCAACTCCCCAACAGTCTGAATCACTATTGATCCCAATTGCTATGGACCTGCATTCATTCCACAAGTGGAACTCCCTTGGATGGCAGTTGATGTTTTGCATGCAGAATCCTAGAATATCAGGGTTGGACGGGACCTCAGGAGGTCATCTAGGCCAACCCCCTCCTCAAAGCAGGACCAATGCTCAAACTACTGAGCTATCCCTCCCCCGTCATGCTATGGAGATCCACACTGCACATCAGAGTGGGAAATATTGCTGAGTCTGTGCAGAATGAGAGACAAAGCACTGGCATAAGTTCGCATTTATTGTTTGATGGCTATTGCAGTATCAAACTTGGGCCTCATTTGGTTAGTCAATGTACCCAATTATTGTAATGGTAATGGTTTTATTGTATTCCCAATTATTATGATTGTAATTGTTTGCATTTCTGTTTATATTATATCTGGTGTTAGGTCAATTGTAATGATTTTAGTTATACTCACCTGGTTATAATTGTTTGAGATGTAAGATTTTGATAAATAGCCTTTCAAATAAAAGCTCTGGGTTTTGCATCTTTTACTCCTGAGTGGTGCAGATTCATGCAAGCAGGCTGTGATGCGGTGTTCATCCCCAAACAAGGCCTGAAGGGGTAAGTTATGCCAATTTACCTATAGGCTACACATGGAGGAAAGCCAGGAAATGTTAAGGCCTAATTGGCCTAATCTTCATCTCCAGGCCTTGTGTGGGGTGGAAACCCCATCGCACAGGCCCACAAGCGTAAGTACAATTCAGATCTGAGTAAGGGTTGCAGCACTAGGTCCATAAAATATCAAGTCAACCAGATCTCTCTCATCAACATCGAAATGTGTTTGGCCCAGATCCTCAAAGGTATTTAGGTACATAGGCTAATATATACAAAAGGGCCTTAGGCATAGGATGATCAGTGTCACAACACCTAACTTTTAGGCCCCTAGGCAAAGCGATAGGCACCTTTGAATGCAATCCACAAAGCCAGCATGCTAGGAGCCACCTAAGCCATCCAGCGGGAGATGCAGACAACAGGGGCGTATCCTAAGTCCCACGCTTCTCTCAGAGTTCAGCACCTATCTCTGCTAGAGATCCATGAACTGAGGTAAGAAAGGCATTAGGTCACCTAAGCGGTGAATGGGCCTGATTTGACAGGTGTGCTCAGATGCCACCAACTGGATCAGGACTTTTAGATGAGTTTACACAAAACAGCTGGGGTGGGGTGGGGTGGAGAAAGAGAGCAGCTCTCTTATAACCTTTAGCCTAGTGGTTAGAGTACTCACCCAAGATGTGGAAGACAATCCCCCCCATTCAAGTCCCCCCACACACACACATCCTCCTGAGAGGAAGCAGGGATTTGAACAGGGATCTGCCACATCTGAGGTGAGAACCCTAATCACTATGGTATGGAATATCCTGACATGGGGCTCCCTCAGTCTCTTCTATTAAAGTTTTTCAACTTAAATTAAATGATTCTATATTAATTGGGCTAGACAAAGTTAAATGACACTATAGCTTAGTGATTAGAGCACTCACCTGAGCGATGTAGATCCCTGTTAAAATTCCTTCTCCTCATCAGGCAGAGGAGGGACTTGAACTGGGGGTCTCCCACATCCCATAACCACTAAGCTAAAGATTATAAAGGAAGGTTCCCTCCACCACCTGCAACTGTTGTGTTAACTCACCTAATGGGCCCAATCCAGTAAGCAGCCTCTGGGCATGCCTACCTGATCAGGCCCAGCATGCAATTTAGGTGGACAAATGCCTGTCTTCCCTGGTTTGTGGATCAGCCTGGAGCATAGACAGGAGATGGCGTCTGAGCGCCTGCGGTGAGGCAGCACAGCACATGCACACAGGCAGAAATGTAGGCACCTAGGGTACTCCCTCTGCACATGATTCGCCACTGAATTAGTTTAGGAACGTACAGGGGTAAGCAGCAGTCAAAGGGGAGTTTTGTGGATCTCAGTAGGGCCTAAAAATGGGACTTAGGCACCTAAGTACCTTTGTGGATCCCACCTCTAACTCCTGTCAAAGTTAGATTCAAGACTCACAATTTGTTAGACCACTCTGTTTATTAGCACAGCGCTCTGCTAATACATTCAGATAATGTGAGCACCATGCAAGACCCACACTACCTTATTTTATACAGATAAAAAGGGCGAGAACTGAACAAGAGGACAAAGAAAGCAGAACTGACAAGTTTACCGGAGGCTACATATACATATTCAATTTCCTTACTAACTTTAACAGATCTCCGGCTAATGTTCCACCATTAGCTTAAGCGGACTCATTGTTTATGCCTTAATGTTCCTTTTCCTGACACCTGTATTTCAACATTCCTTATTTCTGCTTAAAGGTACATACAGCATTTCTTCAATCCATTCTATTTTTACAATATAATTCATTCTACTTTCACAATCCCTCCTTTTGGTCAAGCTACGCTATGACCAACAATTACTGGGTTCCACATATTAACCGTTCTTTATCTCTTTGTTCATCAGCGATATTCAAAATCATCATATTCGCACTCTGTTTTGGGGCAGTCACCTGGGTGGCATACCTTACACAATTCTGGATACAACAGGAGATTAACTGAAAACATACAAAAATCATTAGGTTCTCGTGGGAAGGACCCTAGCACTCGGAATTCTGGGAAGAGTCGGGCGGGATAACAGATACCTGACCAGTTAGCTGGTAACGCAGTATTGGTCCCACAAACCCAATGATGGCCTATTAAGGCCGGGAAGGGTCGGTTGCACCCATTTGTCACATAGGTGCCTGCAAAGAAGGAGTAATATCCTCCAAAGGGCACAGGGTAATTCTCCTTACGAGGAGTGGTGTTATTTGCATGGCATTGAAAGATTGTATTGTTTTCACTAAGGTTACTATAGGGGGAACATGAGATTGATTTTTCTGTTTGATACCAGGACGAGAAAAAATTCATATGCCCATACCCGGCCCGTCACTCTTTAGTTTTGTTCGAATAATCCCATACACCATTGGCCACAATATGCCGAAGGCAACGGCTTTTTCCCAGATCCAACCCTGTCCCATTACATACCCAACACCAATGACCTTTTCCCTCCACCACACTTATCCATTTAGATACATTTATTCCCACTGCTTCCCAAGTGTCATTGCTGTTCCATGTTTTGTTAAACGGACGAGGTCCTCCAGTGAGATCTGGGGAATTGAGTGGGATTGCCAGGACAGGAACACCAGCTTGAGAGTGGGCTGGGATGTGGCTGCAGACCCGGCAATTAGAAATATTAAGGGTCTGAGCTATCCACACTTGCTGCTGGATAAAAGAATTGTCATTGTGGACTTCCCGGACCTTAAGACACCAGCAGCCAAGGAACAGGCGCCACCAGAGGCGCATGTTGGAGGCAAGGCCCTGCTAGTTCTGACAACCTCAACTGAGGGAACCGCAGTCACGGTTTTACATCCACCAGGGAGCAGGCGCTAGGCTCGCTACTGCTTCTTCTTGCGCCTTGCTTTAGGTCGTCGTCTGCTTCTGGCAACCCTTACGAGAGTGTAGATTGTAAGGTATTGCAGGCTGTTCCTCTACGTCTTCTTCTTTAGTCAAAATTGACTCTGCGTGGTTCTGAGGTGATGATTGGTTTGCTGGGGATGGTGCCTTCTTACACTGCGAAGCATGTATCCACGCTGCGATGCCAGATAGTTTAACAGCCGTCTGGGTAGTAAGCAGTACCTGATGAGGACCCTTCTACCAGGGCTCCAAGGCGTGTTTTCGATGATAGTGCCGTTCGTAGATCCAATCACCTGGCTCGAGGTCGTGGCAAGCGTCAGAGGTGGGTTCCGTTGGCCAGGCAGCTCAACCCTGTGAATGGAAGTGACTTACGGCTTGCATTAATCCCTTGCAATATTGAAGGAGCGTACTGTGAGTCGAGTTCAAGTCTGGGACTGGAGTAATGGTAGCCATAGCTCGCATAGGGCGTCCCATCACAATTTCAAAGGGACTCAATTTATGCCTTTGGGATGGAGTGGATTGCATTTCCATAAGGGCCAGAGGTAAAGCCGCTGGCCAACTTAACCCTGTAGAGTCACAAATTTTAGCAAGCTTATTCTTAAGGACACCATTTCGTCTTTCAACTACACCTGCGCTCTGTGGGTGGTAGGGACAGTGCAACAGGTGTGTGATATGTAATACACGATCCAGGTGTTGAACAAGTTGTCCAGTAAAATGTGTACCCCGATCACTGGACAGAGTGGCAGGAATTCCCTTGGCAGGCATAATATGATTTAATAAACATTTGGCAACAGACAGTGAGTCAGCCTTTCGACAAGGAAAGGCTTTGATCCAACCAGAAAATAAGCATACCATAACCAAAATAAATGCATATTGTTGACACTTAGGCATTTGTACAAAATTAAGTTGCCAATGCAAGAATGGTACTTGGGGCAGGCCCCGGAACCCCTGAGCCACTTTTACAGGTTTACCAATATTGTGGCTTTGGCAAGTGGTACAGGCGGCACAGTGACGGGTTGCAAAAGAGCTGAAATGGGGGGCCCACCATCCTGCCTTAGTTACAGCACAGACCATCCCCTCCTTTCCGACATGTGAAACACCGTGTAGCAGGGCGGCCAGTGACGGGTAGAGTGAAAAGGGGGCCACAAAGGCGCCAGCAGGCGAATGCCAAAGGGAATCAGGATGTAGAGAGCAACTGGGCAACCCAGGAATCTTTTTCGGCTTCTGGGTCAGAGTCTTGGAGCAGGGTGAGGTTAGTGAGGGACGGCGATGGTATAGAAACAGAAAGGGAACCTAGGAATGCATCTGGAGAAGGTTCTATGGCAGCAGCATGTTTAGCAGAGGCGTCAGCAAATGCGTTACCCTTAGCAACATCAGTATCCGCCATCGAGTGGCCAAGGCACTTAACAATAGCTAGGGCAGACGGAAGTAAAACTGCATACAGGAGAGCAGCGATGTAGGGGCCATTTTTGATAGGGGTACCGGGGGAGGTAAGGAAACCCCGAGCTTGCCAGAGGGTGCCAAAGTCATGTACAACCCCAAAAGCGTAGCGGGAGTCAGTGTAAATGGTGGCGGAGCATCCCTCCGCCAAAAAGCAGGCACAGGTGAGGGCAACTAATTCAGCAACTTGCGCTGAGGTTACAGAAAGTAAAGGCGCAGCTTCTAGAGTTTCAGAGAGTGACACTACAGTGTATCCTGCAAGGAGACGACCTTGGTTGTCTCGAAAACAGGAACCATCAGTAAACAAAACAAGGTCAGAGTTAGGGAGAGGGACATCAGAAAGGTCAGAGCGCGGGACGATGACAGCAGAGACAGTTGCAAGGCAGTCATCGGGATCACCGTCATCAGACAAAGGAAGGAGAGTGGCAGGGTTTAACTGAGAACAATGCTTTATGGTGATATACGAAGCCGACAGCAGTAAAAGTTCATACCTGGTAAGGCGGGCGGTGGAGAGGTGGCCTGTGTTATGTTGTAGCAGGAGGGTTTCACAGAGTGAGGTACCATGAGGGTAAGAGGAGAGCGGAGGACAAGGGATTTGGACATTTCGACAAGGTACACTGCGGCAGCCACAGCATGCAGGCAGGGGGGTAAGCCTTGGGCAACAGGGTCCAAAGTGGCAGAGAAATAAGCCACTGGGCGGTTTTTGTCTCCGTGCATCTGAGTGAGGACTCCCAGTGCACACCCAGATTGCTCGTGGCAGAAAAGGGTGAAGGGCTTAGAATAGTCAGGCAGTCCTAAGGCGGGGGCAGAAGCCAAACCCTGTTTGAGGGAAACAAAGGCAGAGTTGGCCTCAGGGGGCCACGGCATGGGGTCAGGGACAGAGACTCGAGTGAGGTCCTGGAGAGGTTTTGCAAGGGAGGCATATTGGGGAATCCATTGCCTGCAAAATCCAGCCATGCCCCAAAACTTTCGGCCCTGGTGTGGGGAGCGGGGTCGGGGAAAGCTGAGGATAGCTTGGACGCGGGCGGGAGAAAGTGTACGGGAACCCTGGGAGAGGAGAAAGCCAAGGTATGTGACGGAGGCCTGACAGAGCTGTAGCTTAGAGTGAGAAGCCTTGTGACCCTTCTTTGCTAGGGCAGTAAGGAGCACTAAAGAATCAGTTTCTGAGGCAGACAACGAAGGGGAACAGAGGAGTAGATCATCTACATATTGGACTAGTGTGGACCTGGACGGAAAAACAAGGTCAGCAAGGTCTCGGGTTAATGCTTGGGAAAAGTAAGATGGGCTTTCAGTATACCCCTGAGGGAGCATGGTCCATGTGTACTGTTGCCCCTTGTAAAAAAAGGCAAAAAGATACTGGGAGTCAGGGTGAACCGGGACAGAAAAGAAAGCAGAGCACAAATCAACAACAGTAAAATGAGTTGCACCTGGTAGGATAGAAGCCAGAATTGTTGCTGGGTTAGGGACAACAGGAAAGGCGGGTATAACAATGCGGTTAATGGCTCGAAGATCCTGAACAAACGGCCACGATTTACCATCAAACTGGGAGGATAGGGGTGTTACAGGGGCTGGAGTAGGGGACAATAATGCCTTGTTCCCACAGGGCGGTCATGACCCGAGCAATGCCAGCCTCTGCTTTGGGGTTTAAAGGGTATTGAGACAGGGGTTTAGAGGAGTCAACAATAATGCAGACGGGGTCAGTATTTAAGCGGCCCACTTCAGATGGGTGGGTTGGCCACAGAAAAGATGGGACCTGCGAAATTAGGTGTTCAAGGGACGGGATGAATGGGTAACAGGGAACTGGAGTGGAAAGGGAAGTTTCAGACAGCAGGGAGGCCACAGAATGGCTCAGAGAGGACTGGGGTATTTATAAGTAGACACCATCTGGGGAACAATAGATGGTACAGCCAAGTTTACATAACAGATCCCGACCCAAAAGGTTTACCGGAGTGGAATCAGAGAGAAGGAATGCATGATCCGCGGAAAGGGGACCAACTTGGACCGGTAGAGATTTTGAGGAGAATTACTCCTGATGCAGACCAGTGTAAATGAAGGGGCAAGGAATGAGGCTGCCTGTGCTCCTCCTGCAGGATTCAGTGTTTCTTAGACACTGTTTCCCTTTGATCTTTACTACTGTTTTCTCACAGCCCTGTGGCCTCTAAGATTGTAGCACTTCTCATTAAGTCTAATAGTGTTCTTTGTTTCTTAAGGACGTTCTTACTTTTCCTAACGCAAGAACAAAATACTTAGCTTCTCCATCTCAAAGAATATTCCCAATACAGGTGAATTTACACACATCACATGCTTTTAACTTGGATAGTTACATTATACTCATTTTACAAGGTGGGCCCTTAGGGACAGAGAAGTCAAGTGACAGGACTAGCATCACAGTGGGATTGCGTAGGAGTACCTTACCTCTTTCTGCTGGGTACAGTTGCTACCTCAGTCTCCCACTTGTTCCCAGCTTGTCTGGCAGGAAGGGCAGTTTTGTGCTCTAGGCATACTGGAGAAAGTCAGGCTACACAGACTTCCACATAGGAAAATACCTGGGGGGTGCGTAAAGCCCACTCTAGAGCTTCATTCTCTGCTGTCTCAAAGAGGGTGGTCTATGAAAACCCAGTCTTTTTATTAATGGACCCCACCTGCCCCACTGCCAATCTCCCTCTGACCTGAATTAACCCCTTCCCTGCTCTCTACTTGTATAAAGCTTCTACTCACCATTAGAGGGAGTAAGGGCTAGATCTAGAATTAGAACTCAGGAATTCCTGCTTCCATGTTCAGAGCAGCATCTTGCACTGCTCTCAGCATCAGAAAAATGAGGTGCATTGTCAGGCTTTACAAAAAACCACTCTTGTATTGCATTCGCACAACTCCACCACAGCAAAATGTTGTTGCATTCAAATTTTGTGGTGCAACAGACACTGCTCGTGTGCTGTTTTTTTGAGTGTAAAAAGTAATCAAAATAAAAATAAAGTATATAATAAAATACAGAAGAGAATATCTGGATTATTAAACAAGAAAATTGGCTTTAAACATACAGCAGCTTGGGTTCCTGCACCTCCTCTAGGAGCCAGCCCAAACTGTGTTTCTGCCTTCAGTGTCCGAGTGGGGAGGCATATTTCTATATTCAGATATACCCATAGCATTTGTGTACACAAACTGTACCTGGAACTTGGTTCCTCTCTCTAATTGGCATAACCTTCCTGTAGGGGTACCTATTATATAATGAACTGGTATAAAATAGGATTATTGGTTAATATGTATGGCCCATAGATTTAAAGTCAGCTCCCTGAAAGGCAGTGAAACCATCTAATTTGGTCTCTTGGCCCTGTAAGAATTCAGTCAGCTGCCTTGCAGAACTGTTGAGGGGGATACAGAAGAAGGATACAAACAACTGCAGCAGGAGTCGCAGTATAAAGAGCACTATAGTAATCAAGCTAAAATTGTCCTAGTTAATGTATGACATATGTCCGATTCCCGCACAAACTAATTATTTCACCTCTTTTGAGGAGCTGAGGCAACAAAATGATAGAGTACTGCTTGCTGCTTGAGTCCAAACATGCTCATGGTGATAGAGAGCAAGCTGTCAGGAAGGGTCCTTCTTTGCAAACTGACGTAATGGGTTAGACCCCAGCTTACTGGAAGGTGAAAGAAAGTTACAGCACATGAATGGCCATTTTAATCCCTTTTCTCAAGACTGTAAATGCTAACTTGGACTGATCGGAGAAAATAACCATCCAAAAAATGAAGCGGAGTCATGACACGCCGAGGTGGCATTCCATCTTCTCAGAAAGGGCCCAGACTAGAGTGTCCAGTCTGTGAAAGAAATTTACTGAAACATCTCTCACGGTGAGATTTTATCTGTACTCAATTGTATTACTGTATTAGGCTTAGATTTGCGTGTTTTATTTTATTTCGCTTGGCAATTCACTTTGTTCTGTCTGTTACTACTTGGAACCACTTAAATCCTACTTTCTGTATTTAATAAAATCACCTTTTACTTATTAATTAACCCAGAGTATGTAGTAATACCTGGGGGGGGGGGGGCGCAAACAGCTGTGCATATCTCTCTATCAGTGTTATAGAGGGCGAACAATTTATGAGTTTGCCCTTTATAAGCCTTATACAGGGTAAAATGGATTTATTTGGGGTTTAGACCCCATTGGGAGTTGGGCATCTGAGTGCTAAAGACAGGAACACCTCTGTAAACTGCTTTCAGTTAACTCTGCAGCTTTGTGGCACGTGGTTCAGACCCTGGGTCTGTATTGGAGCAGACGGGAGTGTCTGGCTCAGCAAGACAGGGTGCTGGAGTCCTGAGCTGGCAGGGAAGGCAGGGGCAGAAGTAGTCTTGGCACATCATTTGGCAGTTTCCAAGGGGGTTTCTGTGATCCAACCCATCACAGCTGTAGCTCTCATTTTCTACCACCACAGAGAAGTTTGCCAGCCCAGCTTCACTACTACAGACTCTGGCCAAGCTGTAAGTGCAAGTGCCCTGGAAATCAAAGGCCCGTCCGTCAAAGGTCAGATAGTGAGGGTCACCAGATGCTACACATTTGCCAAAGCATGTGGCGTGGCAGCCTAGGATTCCATTCTCCACCCTGCACTGCACATTGGCTCCGCAGGAGGCCTCCTGGCACTCAACGACCCCGCTGTGTTTGCACCGGCACCGTTCCTGGCAGGAGGCGCTGGGGTAGAACTCCTCTCCCTTCCTGTAGTACCTGCCCTGGTGCACACAGACATACTGCACGACGGGGACACACCAGTCTCTGCTCAGGAGGAACCCGGCGTCACAGAAACAACCTTCGGCACAGGGGGCGTCACAGCCATCAGGCCCCTAAAGGCTGTGGCAGGTGGCAGGGCAGCCGCTCCCACAGAGCTCGTAGTGTGAGTTACTGGGGCAGCTGGCACCTGCAGGAGAAGATCAGAGGGAACGTGCAGATGGGGGTGAGAGAAAGCTTCTTAAATTAAGGCACCACCGGAAGAGAAGGTGCAGGTATCACTTACAATAGTGTTGTTCGGGGGAATTGGGAGCCAAAACTCCTGGGTTCTAGTCATGGTTCAGGGAGGGACGTGGGGTCTACTGGGTTAGAGCAGGCAGGGCTGGGAGCCAGGATCTAGCCAATCAGAGCTGGAGGGCTTGCAATCAGGTTTCCTGGGTTGTACTGCCAGCTCTGGGAAGGGATTAGGATCTAGTTGCTTAGTCACAGAAGGGCTGGGAGTCAGGACTCTGGGGTTTTCTTTCTGACTCTTGGAGGGACATTTGGTCTAGTGGTTAGAGCTGCAGACAAGGGGACGTGTTCCAAGTTGAAACCCAAATTCTGGAGTGGGCAGCTGTGTATGGTTTAGTGATGGAGGACTTCGATGGCCAGGGCTGCGTGGCGCTGCAGAGCTGTGGGTGCTTCAAGAAGTGGATATATTACAAGGTACCGCCCCCTGCTGGGGGTATTAACTCCTATAAGTTCACTTCCTCCACACCCTGCTCTCATCAGCCATGTTGACTCAGACCATTGTCAATTGCCAATGGCAATATAGTAACTCCTCACTTCAAGTTATCCCAGTTAATGTTGTTTCATTGTTACGTTGCTGATCAATTAGGGAACATGCTCGTTTCAAGTTGTACAATGCTCCCGTATAACCTTTGGCAGCCACCTGCTTTGTCCACTGCTTGCAGGAAGAGCAGCTCGTTGCAGCTGGCTGGTGGGGGCTTGGAACCAGGGTGGACCGGCAGCCCCCCTATCAGCTCCCCGTTCCCTTAAGTTCCCTGTGTAGCAGCTTCCCAGCAGGCTACCAACTGCCGGCAGTTCAGCTGTCCCTCCCGCCACTGCCATGTGCTGCTCCTGCCCTCTGCCTTGGAGCTGCTCCTGGGAGCCTCCTGCTTGCTGTGCAGGGGAGTGGGAAGGAGGGGAGCTAATGTCAGGGTGTCTCCCTCCCCCCTACTCTTGCACCCCGGTTACCCCTTCTGCATATAGAGCAGGGTGGGGACAGGACCGGGCTCAGGATGGAGAGAGCTTGCTAACCGCAGCTGCTGTCTCAACTTCCTGATTTTTGTACTTAGAGTGGGGTCAGCATACTTAAGAGGGGCTATGCACATCTCTCTCTCTCTCCCACTCACACAGGGTGTGTGTCTCGGTCTCTGTCTGCCACGCTGTCTCCCCTCCCTCTATTCGTGCTGCCTTGTAGAGTGTGGGGCTACGTTAACAACAACGTGTTAACCCTTGAGGGCTCAGCCGAATGCTAGTTAATCATTTAGCAGTAAGGTATTCCCCAGGAAATATCCCACCCTCTTCCACCCTTTAACTTCACCACCTCAACCAAGCTTCATAATCATCATTGCTGTGTACAGTATTAAATTGTTTCTTTAAAACTTATACTCTGTGTGTGTGTATATAGATAGATAGATAAAATATAGTTTTTTGTCTGGTGAAAAAAATTTCCCTGGAACCTAACCCCCCCATTTACATTAATTCTTATGGGGAAATTGGATTTGCTTAACATCGTTTTCTAAGTATAACATTATGGTGGAGAATTGTGAAAGGGGGAATATTGGCATATGTTGTGGTTATTGTGAAAACTGGCGTGCACACCGCCAGCTCTAGAAGGCTTGGCACTTCTATTTTGCCAACCAGGCAAACTCTGAAGGATAGAGGAGTTTGTCCACCTCCTGGCCTTGAAGGATATATATATATAGGTAGAGGTAAAATATACATGTAAAAATTACTATATGCAAATTACCTAACTGATAGAGGAAGGAGAGAACTGCCCATAATTGGCAGCACAAAGGAGCCACAGATAAAGGACATATCTGGTCAGCAAACAAACTACCTGAAACCAAAAGACTCAAATTATGACCCTCCAGAGGAAGGTGGAAGGAGTCAAACCTAAGAATAAGAGGGGGACAGGTTAACCCTAAATAGAAAAATGCAGTATGCAGTGCTGAAATCTGAAGACAAATACAAAAGTGTTCTGCTTATATACATGACACCCCTACCTTTTAATTCACCAAAAGCCCAAGGATATAATTCATGGTATAACAAGATACTTTTAATAGATTTGATGTTAATATTAAACATTGGGATAAATGTAATGTTAATAAGTACCCCTTTAAGGTCATAGGGTAATGATGCTTCTCAACTATTACCTGTGAATAAATGTAAAGCTTAGCACAGCAGAAAAACCATTATCAACTTGGTCTTCTGGATAAGAAGGGAAACTGAGGTACACCACCTCCTGAATTTAATGACTGAACAGTGGGATAATTTCCCCTAAACCCTTAAAAGGTAAAAGACATTGAAACCTGGCCTGCCTATAGAACAAAAACACAGGAAAATATGGGGGTAATTCCTCTGTTTTGCCTGAAATCAGCAAGGCTATTTGTAAAAGAAAGGGATATTTTAAGCAATAATCTGCCACCCCAAAAGGGGTAGAAACATGGTGTTTTTGTCTTTCAGAAAATCACAAAAAGCTGGTACCAACTGAAGAGCAACCCAGAATACCATGGATCTACTGTCGTAACAAAACTTGTGTTTTGTGTTGTGTTGTTTGTCTTGTTGCTAGCATTGTTATGTATTGAAAAATGCTTTTAATGCAGTAGTTTAACTATATTTTCAGAAGCCAATGTTGCAGAAGGGTGGAGGTCAAGGAATGCCAGTCTGTTAACAGGGAAACATCCTCAGGTAGCAGACACAATATTAGGAGGGATTGGTTTTGGAGTAGGAATTATGAATACTGAACCTGGAGGTAATTAAGAATAAATTAAGCTCTCTGTCCCAGCTACAGGACAGCCTGATACAGAAACAAATACATGCTAATGTGGATCTAGTCCAAATAAGTCTGGGTAATTTGAAAGCTAGATGGAATATGTGGCTCAATGCCATCACCTGGCTGCTGTATAGGAAACAGATGGAAATTGAAAACCATACTGCTATAGCCATGGGATGTACTGAAATGCAGATACTTGCTTTGTCCACCTTGGATCACGAAATGTTTTGGGTAATAGCGGGAAACACTAAGGTTTTAATACACTTCTAAAGCAAAGAAAAAGATCATTGATACTTATCAATATGAATGGATGCAGTATGTTTCTAGCATGGTAAGGCCAGACCTTTTAATTAGAGAAATTGTTGGTAAAATTGCACCCCAACAGTCTCTGGAAGCAAGGATATGGAAAGTTAGTCCACTCCCCATATTGCACATGGGATCTTTCTTGCTACCCCGGATCTCGAGCCAGTGGGCTGGGGAGGGAGGGAAGCTATTGGACACCAGAGGTTGAACCGAATGGACTCCTCAAAAGTGGGTATGTTTGTCCTTACCTATTGCCCCAGAGCCCTGTACCAAAGATATATCGCTGGGATCGTGTATGTGGGATAAATTGGATAATGAGACCAAGGTACTGTATAATGGGCAATGTGTATGTGTGAATTCTTGGGAAGAGGTCTTTTGGGAGATGAATGTAAATGCAATGTAAGTACTGTGTTTACCAATTATCACACTTACTATCTACCACAGCCAGAAAAATGTCATCTTACTGTGAGCACTAATGGCTCCTCTGGGAGGGGGAGGGGACGGAGCGGCTGCGTTGGTTGGAGCCGTTAGGGAGCAGCTCCGGCAGGGGAGGGAGCCAGATTAGATTAGATTAGAGAAAGGGAGAGACTCAATATATTGTTAGGAGGATGGATTAGATGGATAGGGAGATTAAACAGATTTAATAGATGGGTAGATCAATTAGATGGATTGGGTGATTAAATAGATTAAGTGGAGGATACGTGGCTAAAATGGATGGAGAGATTAAATGGATGTAATAGATGGATAGGTTTGTATTGGCAATTGTAATCAGTCACCCTGAAGAAAAAACGGTGGGATTTTTTTATGACTAAAAAAATTTCCCAAATTGAAAATTTTTTGGTTTTGGAATCAATAAAATTTCATTTTCAAAAACTACTTAACCTGCAAATGGGAAACTGAAACATAGTTTAAAAATGTTTTTTTAAAAGGAAAATAAAAAACGAACAGAATGAAAATGAATTCAAAATTCACCATTTGGGGTTTGTTTTCAATCAGCTCTACCTGTAAAGTTCTTTAGAGGGGCGGGGTTCTGCAGGGCTACTTCCAAGACTGCGTGTACGACTATTGCTTCTTCAAAGGCCAACAAGCCGTGATATGCCAGCTTATCACCAGCTATACTGCAGCCTGCCAGGCCACCGGGGTCACTATATATGCCTGGAGGACCAACTCCTTCTGCAGTAAGTGGAAGCAGCTTGGGACCGCCTTCTGGGATGAAAGTTAATGTACGAGGGAAAGAAAACAGGGTCTTTGCTCAAGGGAAAGCCAAGTTGGTTGGTGTTCAGGGAAGGGGATACGAGATGTTTCTCCCCTAGGGGGTGCAGGCTTTGATCCAGCCCCAGGGTAGGGGGACTGGCCAGGTCAGGGTGGGCATGGGAGAGGATATGGGGCTTTTCCCCTCTAGGGGGCACCAATTCTGATCTGATCCCAAGACAGGGGAACTGACTGGCTCAGGAGCAGGGAATTGGAATTCAGGGCCTGTCCCCTGGAGGGTGCAAATTCCAATCCAGGCCCTGCCTAGGGGTAGAAGTTGACTCAGTGTGGGTTGTCCAGGGATATGGGGCCTGTATTTCATGAGTGTGTGGGTCTCATGCAGGTCCTTATTGTACAAATGAGCCTGTCACAGAGCTCATGCTAATATCTGGAGTTGCCAGTGTCAGAAGAGGCCAAGAGCTGAAGGGGCCATGGAGACTGAACTTTCCTCTGACAAGGGGTCCTGCAACAACATACTGGCAAGGCACAGTATGAAGGAAGCTTGCCTGGCAGCTTCCCATACTGCACCCAACAGACTCCATTCTCCAGGGCTGTCATCAGGCTCCCTTCTCCAGCCCTTACGTTGTTACATAGTTCAGAATCCAGCTAGTTTTCTTTTATGGGATGCTACCGTCTTGTTGTTTCAATGACAGGTCTCTCCTGTGCCCAAAACAGCCACCGTGAGGTCTACGCCCGGGGCTGCCAGTCGACCTGTAGCAGCCTCTATGCCCCAGTTCAGTGCTCGGCCCAGTGCTGGGACGGCTGCGTGTGTGATGAGGGCTTTGTGCTCAGTGGTGATGAGTGCATCCCTATGTCCCAATGTGGATGTGTCTACCTGGGATTTTATTATAAGGCTGGGGAGACCTTCCACCCAACGTGCCAGGAGCAGTGTGTGTGCCAGGCCAGCGGAGATGTGGTTTGTAAAGTTTTGTCCAGCCTCCCTCATGAGGAGTGCAAGCTGGTGAACCTGGCAACCCTACCTACAGCGATGGCTCATGTCTTGCAAGGCAGGGCCCGGCTTCCTGCTCCAGGCATTGTGACCTGGTGCATGGGGTAGTAGAACCACTCAGGTTTGGCCCCTCCATTAGACAAGGCAAAACCTGAGTGGTACCACTACCCCATGCACCAGGTCGCAACACCCGGAACGGGGGATGCAGAAGCTGATGTTGCAGGAAGGGTGCAGGGCAGGCTCACTCAAAAATATTTCCCCCCCTTCCCCTCTGCCCACTGGGGCCTCCCATTCACATCGGGTATTTCTGTTTTTGCACCCTTGGTTTCATGCTATCTGTGGGTGCAAGTGAACCCATCAACCCATGCTAAAGCCACCACAAATGCAAAACAAGATAAAAATCAATCATTTAAAGCACTCTGATTTAAAGCAATCCACCCTGCCTCAGATGCTGCAACCAGCTGGTATAACCTGTGCTTATCCAACACCTGGCCCAGAGACCGTAAAGGGGCCCTCAGACATTCCGTACAATGGACTCACGTACCTGTGAATTTCGAATCATAGTAGAACAGCACTATTGAACGGCCCTTTTCAAACTGCCACTCGACCCTGGGTGTTCCGCTTTGCGATACGTACGCAGTACAGGGTATATCAATTGCTGGAAAGAAACAGCAATAAGACAGCATTTGCACTGCACCCCAAAGGTAATGTCATGTAATAAGATCCTATTTGTAAACACTTGGCAGAGCTAAGCCACGAACATATTTGTTTTAAAATGGACTGGGAGCCAGATTTTCATTTATACCCAGGACCAATTACAACGTAGTGTGAAGGGATCATCCTTCCTGAATCCCAAGGGCTGGAAAAAATGCCTAACAGTGAGAGGCTTAGAGAGCTGTTTAGTTCATTGAAAAGAAGATTGCCAGCTAACATGATTATGGCATACAAGTACGTTCTCGGAGGGGAAAAAATACACTAAAGGGCTCTTGGGTACAGAAAGGCAGAAGAACCACCAATGGCTGGAAAAAGCCAGACCTGTTCACAATATTGTATTGTTTTTAAAAGAGTGATTAACCATTGGAACCATCCAGGGAAGCGATGGATTCCTCAACTCTTGATGCCTTCAAATCCGGCCTGGCTGCCTTGCTGGAAGAGATGCCAAACAAGTGATTGGGCTCAATATAAGGGTAAGTGGGTGAAATTATCTGGTCTGTGTGATGCAGGAGGTCAGACTAGATGATCTAATGGTCCCTTCTGGCCGTAGAAATCTACCATTTCTTGAGGGCTACCATCTTAAAGTCACATGGGTCTGAAAATGCAGCCTAGTGCTGACATGCAATACTAAAATCACTGGAACAAAAACATTAACGAGCTTTTTCGTTCACTTTGTGCATTTGGCAGCACTTTGGGTATAGTCCGTTTCAATGCTGCCTTGTCTGGTCAGTTTATGTGGGTCTTTCAATCAGCAAAGGGGCAGAAATTCACTTATGAAAGCTTAAAATAGGAAATTAATTGTGAAGCTGCAGAAACTAGCAGGGACAAGAATTGTATCTGAATCTACTGGGAACTCATTGAGATTTACTAGATTACAAATCAGTGTTCCTGTAAGTGTCAATCCAAAATTAACAATAAATTAGAAAACTGACATCATAGTGACAGCCCGAAGGAGAGTGGAGCTACATTTCGCTCCTTCTTGAATGCCTGGGAGACTAGAGATGGAGTTATCACGGGCAACTGACATTTAAAAAAAAAAAAAAAAAAAAAAAACCCAGGGGTAAAATTTTCAAGTCACTTGGGGCCAGATTTTCAAAGGTATTTAGGTACCTAAAGATGCAGGGAGGCACCTATTGGGATTTGTAAAAGTGAAAGCAATGGGAGTTATATTTCTAGCCCACCTAGGTGCTTTTGAACACCCACTAGGCACCTATCAATAAGCACCTAAATACATTTGACAATCTGGCCGCTTAGGCACTTGTTTGAAAGTTTTACCCTAGATTTAGTAGTTCAACTTGCCAGAGGCCATTCCCGATTCTGTACTAATTCAGTCATCTTGTTAGGGCTCAGTCATTATCTCCACCCTGAACCTCATCTTTATGCTCTGATACAACAGCTATTAAGCCCCAAACTTTCATCTACATTTCATCTGAGACATGGACACTGGAATCTCTGGAACAAGAAGTACTTGAATTTCAAAGATTCAATACTCACCAAAACTACTATAGTATTGCTTTGAGTGCAGAAAGACTCCAAGTGTATTTACTACTGGAGGGAACAGTTTCTTACCCTACAGTAGCTGTGATTCTTCGAGATTTAGTCAGTGTGGATCCCACAGAAGGTGCACATGTGTCTCATGTGCACGAGTTCAGATATTTTGAATAGCAGTATCTGTTCAGGGCTGTAGTAGACAGAGAGAGCCTGGAGCACTGGGCCTGGTGCAAGATCTGTGTCCTGACCCAGAGGCTGTGAACCAAAGTCAGGCCGTGTATTAAAGCAGATGCTTGTAAGTTCACTATTCAGTACGTGAACTTGTCAAAGTTGTTGCTAGTGTACTAGGCACTAGATATTTATGTAAATATATTCCAGCTAGTACAGATAAACCATCTGATCTTGTACTAGATTGGGGTGTGACAGAATTATGAATAGGGATATTTTCTCCAAGACATCAGGAACAAGGGGAGGTAAAAAACAGAGGTCATGGAACATAAGGTGGTACGTAAGTTATTTATCTCAGCCTACAAATGTCGGGGTACCTCGCCTTAACACTTTGTGTGGCCTGGGGGATAGCAGAGACTGCTGCTGCTGACCAGGCACTCATGTGTTAGTGTACCTGTAACCACAGAGCTAGGGCACTAGGACTGTGCCCTGAGGGCAATAAACCTGGCCGAGTGCCTTTGTCACCTTACCATGCCAGTGGTCATTCTTTATGAAAAACATCGAGGTCCGCTGAATGAGCATTATCTGCTGTTAGTACTGGTAACACTGAAGCTCCAAGGACTGAAGCACTGAGCAGCCTGAAGAACGTTACCAAGGCAACGACATTTCAGCCTTCGACATCATTTAACAAGGGCCACGCATGACCTTCAGCTTCCTCACAACTCAAAGCCCTCTCGCGGTCCCTTCCAGTCCTAGAATCTATGAATTAGCTGATGACTCCGAAACTGGCAATGGAAGGTGGCTCGTGGGATCCGCCCTGACTGCAACATCTCGAAGAACCACAGTTACTGCAGAGTAAGGAACCAGACTGTTTTCTAAAAGTATCTGTCGGTGTCGATTCCACTGTAGGTGACTGGCCATCAGTGTCCCCTCTGGATAGTGGGAACGAAGAGAGCCAACTGCATCAGTCAAATAGGGATTGTAATACTGCTCTCCCAAACTTTACATCTGCCCTGGCAGCTAAGTCCAATGCATAATTCTTGACAAAAGCCAGTGTTCTGTATCAGGATCTCCTAGACTTGTCTAAGACAGTCCATCTGTGTCATTCACCCAGCCAACATCCGGGCAGTCAGGTGCAGGGACTTCACGTCTGGACAGAGTATCTGGCCAGGATGCTGGGAGATCAGGTCTGGACAGGACTGGTGGCTGAATGGACACTGGCAAAAGGTCCATTGGCCAAAACTGCCTGGGCCAGTTGGGAGCTACACGAATGATTGTGGCTTTGTCTCTTGATTTTGGAAATCATGCCGAGACCAGGGGAATCAGAGGAAAGGCAAACAGGATACCTGGACTCGATTGCAGAAGAACAGTGTTGGGAAATATTGCCAGGCTCCTGCCCACTTTAGAACAGAAATGCTGACTCTTGGTGTTTTCCTGGGTGACAAACAGGTCTATCACAGGAGTTCCCCAATGGTGGAATCTTGGCGCAATCATGGATCTCTGCAGGGACCACTCCCGACTAGCTATGGATTTTCTGCTCAGCAAGCCCACCAGGTTGTTGCCTACTCCTGGGAGATGGAGAGCCATTGGGGTTATCCTGTGTCGGCGGCACCGTGTCCAGAGCTTGAAGGCATCCCCATAGGGGAGACACGTGTGCACCTCTTTGCTTGATGATGTAGTGTGTCGCAGGTCTGGTCAGTCAGGATGTGCATGGTGGAGTTCGGGAGAGCAGGTAGGAAGGTTGCACAACCTTCTTGTTTATCAGGTGTTTTACTGGGGAAAAAGACCAACTTGAGCCTGAGCTAGAGCAGCCGCAGGTGAAACCTGGCAAGCGATGTCATGTATGTGTACGTTAACATATGTCCCCACAGCTCCAGACACATCCGCATTGTCACAGTCTGGTTTGATTCTATCCCAAGTACTAAAGACTACCCCTGTCTCCAGGAAGGCTCACTCTGACTGATCCAGAGTCAGTCAAGGCTCCTGGGAACTCTATTGCCTGTGGTGAGATAAGAGATTTTTTCCCCTAGCTCATCAGGAGGCCCAGCTGAGAGAATAGGGATAGTGTGTAGTCCAGGCTTTCCGCCATTTCCTCCTGGGATCTGCCCCCATCATCCAGCCGTCGAGCTGAGGGTAGAGGTGAATGAGCTGTTGCTACCGCGAGGCACTTTGTGAAGACTCGTGCCACGGAGAGTCTAAAGGGCAGAACGTTGCACTGATAATGATGGGGCCCCCACTGTGAGCCCTAGGTGCTTCCTGTGAGCTGGATGGATAGCGACGTGGAAGTACATGTCATGTCAGCAGAGAGCCACCAACCAGCCTTGAGCCTCAAGAGATGGGATGATGGAGGCAAATGTCACCATCCTGAATAGGATACAGTGTTGTATATGTCCAATCTTCTCATGTCTAGGATGAAGCTTGGATAGGACGAAAACTCCTTTCTTCTTCAGAAGAAGAAAGAACAGGAGTATAATCCTCTTCCCCAGTACTCCATAGGTACCTACATGCCATAGAAGAGATGAAGCAACTAGTACACTTCTGTTTGTAATAGGTTCTCATGACAAGGATCCCTGAAGAAGGATAGGGCAGGGGGTAATGCGTGGAAATGGATAGGGGAGCCATGGACAATTTCTAATGTCCATTTATTGGCTCGGATGGCTGCCCAGGCCCAGTGGAAAGGCAGTTCCTGAAGGTGGACGCAGGCTCCACACTGACTCCAATGCAACTCCCAATGCTCCTGTCAAATCTGCTGCCTCAGAGGGAGTCTGGTGCACAGAGGTGATGGGTGTCCCCAGGAGTATCTGAGATTCTCTTTGTGGGTAACTCTGGCTGTCAATCCCACTAGTAGGATGGTGTCCTCTGCCTCTGCTTGGGCTGCTACTTGTAAGGGTTCCTTTAGGTGTGTAAATCCCTAAGAATCACAGAGCTTTCCTTGAGGGACTGGAATACTTCGTTTGTTTTCTGCCTGAAGAGCTCCATCCCATTAAAGGGCAGGCCATCTATTGTGGCCTGTACCCACGAGGCTGTCTCAGTGACGACCGTGGCCATACCAGATGCGTTCTTGGCCGCCTGTAGGAATGCTCTCACGACCATCTGGCCTTCCTTGATTAGTTCTTTGAACTCTTCCTTGTTATCTTGAGGGATCTTGGATAGGAAGGGAGTGACCCTCTCCCAATTGAGATAGATGTATTTGGTGAACAGAGCCTGGTATTTGCCAGCTGGAGGGAGGCTGATGAGTATGCCGTATGTCCATGGAGATCCAACTTTTGGGGTCTTTGTCATTAGGCATGCCTTTCGTGGACTGTGATTTCTCCTGTGCTGAAGGAGCCAGGAACTCTGCATTTGAATGGACATAAGTGCGTTCAAAACCCTTTGGGGGCACTGGTATCTGTTCGCCACCCTTTTCAAAGTGGGAGGAAAAGTGCCCGGCATTTGCCACAGTCCTTTAGCCAGTTCCAGGAGCCCCTTGTTAATAGGAAGGGTGATTCTGGCCAGCATCATGGTGCTCAAAATAAAGACTTCTCTTGTATAAATGTAGTCCCAGTATCCAAGGTCTCTGCATGCAGAAAAGGAGGTCTTGAAAAGTTTTAAATTCAAATCAATCGCTGGGGCCGGGGCTGGTGTCACTGCCTTGTCCTTGAGTGGAGATGGGGGTCGTTGCGATCCCTCCCTTGCTTCCTGCTCTTGCGGGCCCATGTGTGGTTCTGGTGTGGGTGGCCTGGTTAACGATGCCACTGGGGAACGGGATCGCCTCCTTTCTGGAAACATGGGAGAGGGAATCTTGCTCCCAGACACAAGAGCTGATGGTCCCCAGTAAGGCTAAGGTGACGTCGTATGGGTACTAGGCTCCCCAGCCACCTCTTTTGGGTCTGTGACATTATCTGATTAAAATATGACCATGTAAACCATTGTTGCTACCACTGTTCTAGAACTGCAGCAAATCTTATACAAAGTATGACACATGGCCAGAAAGGGTTAAGCAGCTTGCAGGCTATATAATCCAAAGCCAACCTTTAGAGAGTTAGAAGAGTATGCAAATGGTAATTAGGGCCATTCCATGGTAGATAGATTTGCATTTCAAAGTTCTAGCCTATGTTGTTAGAAATTAAAGGTGATACTAATTTTATGTTTACTTATATCTGTTTACATGGCTAACATTAAACAAGTCAGTTCCTGTCTGTCACTATAGCTGAGGGGTAGGCAACCTATGGCTTGCGTGCCAAAGGCGGCACGCAAGCTGATTTTCAGTGGCACTCACGCTGTTCGGCTCTTGGCCACTGGTCTGGGGGGCTCTGCATTTTAATTTAAATTTTAAATGAAGCTTCTTAAACATTTTAAAAACTTTATTTACTTTATATATAACAATGGTTTAGTTATGTATTATAGACTTATAGAAAAAGACCTTCTAAAAATGTTAAAATGTATGACTGGCACGCGAAACCTTAAATTAGAGTGAATAAATGAAGACTCAGCACACCACTTCTGAAAGGTTGCCAACCCCTGCTATAGCTATTGATTCAGAGATCAAAAGGGGATATTAACATTTAGATGAGTCTTGGGTGAAATAATGTCACTGTCTATATGTCACTTTAAAGTTTGTGATAGACTGCCTAATGGATAAACTGCCTTATGTAAATCCATGTAGCTAATTACCTGTAATGCTTAGGAAATAGCTCCACTTCAAAGTATCCGTGATTGCCTATTGTTCACCTAAGGGCCCCGAACTGTAAAAATGCCTTGGGTCCCAATCCTTTTTTAATCTCAGATCTGCTTGATGCTTCATGCAGGGGAAGCTTAAGCCCAAGACAGACCCCAGTCCTGACTGGACCACCCTGAATATAAACATTGGACTAGAACCTATGCACAAATTCTGAAAGAACTCTTTGCAACTACAAAGCTCACCATCTCTGCTATGAATCTGAATCTCAAGAACTGTACTCATGACTGTTTGGATACTGATCTTTTAACCAATACACTCTCTCTCTTTTCTTTTTTAATAGAGGTTTGTTTGGTTAATAAGAACTGGCTGTAAGCGTGTATTTGGGTAAGATCTGAAATATTCATTAACCTGGGAGGTAATGTGTCCAATCCTTTGCGATTGGTAGAACTTATTTATATGATGAATAAGATGTTCAGTAATCCTCATCATATCTGACTTGCGCCTCTGGGTGGAGGCCTAAGGCTGGGTTGCTTTAAGGAAACGGAGTTGTTGGCTTCTGGGTAACCAGTGAGGTGTTATAGAACCTGTTTTGTGCTGGTTTGGTAAATCTAGGTATTGGAATATCCACCAGCTTTGGGGGTTGTCTGTCCCATTCTCTGCAGTTCACCCTAATTGAGTGACCTCAGTTGGCTCCCCCCCGGGACTCCGGTCACAGGCTCTCACTCCAAAGGAAGAGGGGGATCTCTACTCAATTTGAGCAAGGCGGAGTACATGGGTTAGGTGAGGAGGAGTATCTCTTCGAACAGCAATGCCGTCAGGCGATGTGCCATTGGGGCTGGTTCCATTAGTCTCTTCAGCACAGGGAAGATGTCTGGAGGTGATCCAGATTACTCCAGGGCAGACACCTGTGCCAAGACTGGTGCTGGGTCCCTCATTCCCTGTGCCATTCACAGCCTATGTAGACAATTCAGATGCTTGGTCCTTTGAACCGATGTTTTGTTTCCTCCTTCTGGGACCTTCCTTCACGTTTGGTGTTACATATGGGCTCTGTCCAGTCCCACGAGTGCGTCTCATCTTTATGTACAGGCACGGATGCCAGCTTTACTGCCTGGGAAGCCTGCGCCAGAGTGACCGATGCGGACACCAGGGCCATCCGTGCCAAGAGCCTCAGTACCGCGGCTTTCGGTACAGAGGCCTTTGCCAATATTGAAGTGGTTGGCATCAAAGTCACTTGTGCCAGCTCTGCCGATATTCTCTTCGCCTTCTGTCCAGCGCTCAATCCTGGAGCATGACCTATGCTCAAGAGAGCGCTGGCCGATACCGGCTTAACTAGCCTGACACTGGTAATGGCCGTCACTTCTGTGTCTGAAGTGACCCACGTGGACTGCTCCAGCATACGCCGCCTGAGCAGAGCGTCCCTGGATTTGCGGGTCCTGGATGAAATGGACTTGCCCACAAAGCACTGATCCGGGAGGTGGCTCTCCCATAGGCAGAAGCTGCCTTGACTGTGTCCATCCTTGACAGGCATGAGTCCATCACAGGATAGGCAGATTTTGAAGTCCACCTTGAGACGTGGCAGCTTGCATGAGGTATGAGGGGGTCCTCACTTTTTTTTTTTTTTAAATGTCCACATGAAAGGAGTGTGAAGATGAAGATTTTTTCACAAATCTGATTTAAAAAAATAACGTGTTCAGTTAGGGGAAACAGTGGGCCAGGCGCTCGCTCGGTCCCGTCTTGCTGCCATGGGCATCAAAGGGAAGTGAGGGAGGATTGCGTCTGCTCTGCCTTTTACGCCCTTAAACAGGAGCACGAAGGGGGTGAGAAGGAGGGGGGGAGAAGATAAGTGGCTCCAACAAGCTCAGCTATTCAAAAGAAACCGAACTCATGCCCACGAGACGCACGTGCAACTGCAGTGGAATCCACACGGACACCAAGTCGAAGAAGAGCTGACCTTCCATCATCTTAGGAACAAGCGGTCATGACTAGATCACATTCAATACGTGCAAAGAGAATCACATCTAAACCAGTAAAATAAATAAAATATATATATATGAGAGAGAGAGACAGACACACACCGCTTGTGCTTTACAAGGGACCGTTTCACAAAGCTGAAAACAACTGAACCAAACCAGCTGGCAGGAACCAACCCAGTCTTTGCAGTTTGTGAGCTCCGAGCCATCAGTGCTCCTAAAGATCACTACACTGACTTCTGCTGGAAGGAAGCAGGGCCACAGTAGCAGTTTGTCAGGGTGAGCGCTTGAGCACAGACACTACAGCGAGGGAGGGATTCTCGTGTCACTGTAGTTAACCCACCTCCCCGAGAGGCAGTCACTAGCTCAACGGAATAATTCTTCATTCACCTAGTGCTCTACACCGGGGCTTAGGTTGGCATAGCTGTCTCTCCGGGGGGTGGATTTTTCATACCCCTGAGAGCTGTTGCTATGCCAATGTAAGTTTTCAGTGTAGACCAACCCTCAGCCAGAGATCATTCCCCAGCTGGGAAAGGCCAGTGGGTGGAACTACACCTTGACTGCACAGGCAGCAATCAACAACTTCTCCAGCACTGGCAATTTTTAAATCAATCGTTTTTTCAGAAGATCTGCTCTAGTTCAAACAGGAATGAATTCAGGGAAGACCTATGCCGTGTGTTATCAAGGAGGTCTGACTAGATCATGGTGACCCTTCCGGCCTTTGAATATATAATTTAGCACTCTGCACTTACGGTCATTCTCAGGCACTTGAATGGTTTGTGTGTCCATCACCTGGGCTGATATCAAGGACCCTATGGGAAGGAGAAAAAAACGATTAGGAGAGAGGTTTGTTTAGAAACCACAGAACCCAAGTGATCCCAGAGACAGCAGAACAGCTGCCAAGCTCAACCCCACAGAGATTCATCTCTCCTATGAAGGATCAACACCTTAAGAACATTCTTTTCTACCTCATTTTCTTGGAGAACTCTTAGCCTTACAGTAGTTGCCAAGGGTCTGCACCCCATTACAGGAAAGGGGTTTTAGTCAGACTGCTTCAAGCTTTGCTTTCTGGTTGGTTTTTGTTAAGACAAAGTCAAATGTTTGTATTCGGTAAGGCCTTACGACGCTGAACAAGGATCACTAGGACAACTAGGCTACACACTGCACGCGTACAGACTAGTCCCTGCCCCAAAGCGCTTGCAATCTAAAAAGAACAGGAGTACTTGTGGCACCTTAGAGACTAACAAATTTATTAGAGCATAAGCTTTCGTGAGCTACGAAGAAGTGGGCTGTAGCCCACGATAGCTTATGCTCTAATAAATTTGTTAGTCTCTAAGGTGCCACAAGTACTCCTGTTCTTTTTGCGGATACAGACTAACACGGCTGCTACTCTGAAACCTTACAATCTAAAGATACAGATTTCTTCCCCGCTTCCTCTTTAAACAATTGCCCCCCAAATCGCATCCCCAGTCTCAGCAGCACTCCTCCTCCCCACACAAAACCACTCAGCTTATCTCTGATCCACCGAGAAAGAGCCAAAACTGACTGAAGTGTGCACAGGCTGGTTCCTCTTCCCCAGACAGCTTTGCACTTTGCCATCGGACCAGTCATTTTTGCTTATGCCATCACAGTTTCTAGCGCTGTTTCAGAACTTTTATAGCACCTATTGCCCTTGACATGAGTGCAATTTTAGATCTATAAATACAGCGTGATTGCCATTGGGGCTGGAAGCCACAATGCCCTAGTCTTGCCAGGACCACCACCAAACACGCAGACAATTTTATATTACACTCTGAGAGCCCTGAGGTTCTGGCTCCGACGAACAGCAAGTTTCAAATGGGATGGGGACCTCCACTGGGAAAACTCCGTGCTGGTTCTAGGCCAGAAAACAAAAGCGACCACACACGGCTAGGACGGGCTAGGACGGGGAATCTTTCCGGGAGCTGGGTCCCTGACAATTTAGAGGTTTAAAGATTCTCACCAATACTCTGAATTGTACCTGTGCCCCAAAAGGAAGCTGGTGCACTGCTCTGAACGTAGTTCTGGGCAGCAGCATGTTCCCCAACTGGAGTTTCTGGGTGAAATCCAAGAGCAGTCCTACACTGAGCTCCCTCCAGCCAGGAGAGGCCAAGGGCACAGACGCGATAAATCGACCCCCGAGCGCTCTCCCGTCAACTCCTGTACTCCACCGGCGTGAGAGGCACATGCGGAGTCGACGGCGGAGCGGCAGCAGTCGACTCACCACAGTGAAGACACCACGGTGAGTAGATCTAAGTACGTCGACTTCAGCTACGTTATTCCTAGCAGAACCGCTGGCACTTCCTGTTGCTCTGCGGCGCGAACAGGTCTATGTGGGGCGAGCCCCCCCTCTGGAAAATCGAGTGTGCGATGTGCAGCCTGAGGGACCATTCGTGATCGTGAAACCAGCGGCTGAGGCGGTCAGCTAGCTTGTTTTGTGCTCCTGGAAGGTGCGACGCCTCTAGGTGTATCAAGTGGGCGATGCAAAAATCCCACAGCTCGAGGGCTTCCTGGCACAGGGGAGAGGAGCAAGCACCACCCTGTTTGTTTCTATAGAAACATCGCTGCAGTGTTGTCCGTCAGCACCCACACACATGCGCCCTGCAGGTGGGCTAGAACGCTTGGCATGCCAGACAAACCGCCTTCAGCTCCCTTACATTGATATGCAGCGATAATTCTGTGTGGGACCATAGGCCTTGGGCTCTGATATTGCTCAGGTGCACTCCCCAACTGAGCGCTGAGGCGTCCGTGACTAGGGATAGCGTAGGATGGGGTTTGGCAAAGGGTACTCCCGCACAAACAACGTGTGGTTGCAGCCACGAGTGGAGAGATTCGAGGATGCGAGGGGGGAGCACAACTATCGTGTCCTGCGGGTCCATGCCCAGCCTGTGCACCCGCGCCAACCACGCCTGGAGGGCTGGACCATGTATCTGCAGGCTGCCATATGCCCCAATAGTTTCATGCAATTTCTGGCCGTGGTTGTGGGAAACCGGCGAAGGTTTTCGATGATGTCCGTGAGTGCTTGGAAGCGCAGCTCCGGCAGGAACGCCCTCGCCTGCATGGAGTCCAAGAGAGCCCCTATGAATTCTATTCTCTGAGTTGGGGCCAGTGTGGATTTGGGCACATTCAATATGAGGCCCAGCCTGTGGAATGTGGCCTGGGGCAAGGACACATGCTCTGCGGCCTGTGCTTGGGACTCTGCCTTGATGAGCCTGTCGTCTAGGTACGGGAATACTTGCGCCTGACACTGCCACGACTGCCATACACGTGGTGAATACCCGGGGGGCCGCCGAGAGCCCGAACGGGAGCACCCTGAACTGCTAGCACTGGCCACTGACCATGAATCGTCTGTGGGCCGGGATAATAAATATATGGAAGTACGCATCTTTCAAATTGAGGGCTGCGTACCAGTCCCCCGGATCCAGGGAAGGAATGATGGTGGCCAGAGAGATCATGCGAAACTTCACCTTCCTTATGAATGTGTTGAGATCTCGCAGGTCCAGGATAGGCCGGAGCCAACCCTTGTCCTGGGGGGGGGGGGGGGGGGGAGGGAGGAGATCAGGAAATAGCAGGAGTAGAACCCCTTGCCCCTGAACTCCTGAGGAACCTCCTCTATTGCCCCTAGAGCGAGGAGCGATTGCACCTCCTGCAAGAGGAGTGCTTGTGAGAAGGGTCCCTGAAAAGGGACAGGGATGGGAGGGAACAGAATATCCCACCCCTACCGTGCTGAGGACCCAACGAGAGTCGATTCACGGGGGGGGGGGGGGGGGGGGGGAGGAACAGAGAGACTGAAACTGATGCTCCATCCTTGGGCGCATCTTCAAAAAGTTTGGCTTCAGGCCAGGGGGCTGTTTGGCCGAACCCTGGCCTTGGCCTGAGGACTGTGGCGGGCCTCCTATTATTTCTGCCCCGTCTCCTTGACGAGTCTCATCTACGATGCCCAGAGTAGAAGCGGGACGGGGGCTGAGGCTTAAAAGGATCCCCAAAGACTTCAAAGTTGCCCGCGAGTCCTTAAGGCTGTGCAGGCGAGAGTCTGTATTTTGGGTGAACAGGCCTGCACAGTCAAAGGGGAGGTCCTGTATTGTGTTCTGGACCTCAGGTGGTATCCCTGAGACCTGGAGCCACGCACTGCACCTCATTGTGATGGTGGCGATGGTCCGAGCCCACAAGTCCACCGCGTCTAACACAGCCTGGAGGGAGGTTCTGGAGACAACCCTGCCCTCCTCAAGGAGCGCGCTAAACTCCTTGCGCGAGTCAGCCAGGAGTAACTCCTGGAACTTTGCCAACAAACTCCAAGAGTTGAAAGCATAGCGGCTGAGTACCACTTGCTGGTTGGCCACTCGAAGCTGGAGCCCCCAGTCAACTAGACTTTTCGGACAAAAAGGTCCAGTTCTTAGTGTCCCGTGACTTAGGCGCAGGACCCGGCTGTCCTTGCCGCTCTTTGTGGTTTGCCACATCGACCACCACAGTCCCCGGTTGGGGTGGGTGAAAAGGTGTTCGTACCCTTCCTGCGGCACAAAATATTGTCTTTCCAGCCTCTATACCACCCACCGCTAAAGGGGTGGAGCCTGCCAAAGCACCTTTGTGGTATTTTGGATCATTCTTATGAGGGGCAAGGCCATCCTAGAAGGACCCTCAGGGGCAAGGATGTCCACCAGCGGGTCAGACTCCCTCCATGACCTCCTCTGCCTGGAGATTAAGGTTTAGGACCACCCTCCTAAGGAGATCCTGGGGACCCTTGGTGTCCATCACTGGTAGGGTGGTGGTGCCCGCTCCTGCCTTGTCGGGCAAGGAGGCGGCGGTGGCGGCCCGTGGGGACAGGGTCTTCCTGCCATTCTAGCTCTCTGGAGGTCGGGTCAGGTACCTCGGAGCCTCCCGTGACTGGAGGTGGCTCTCGTGTCACTGATGGCGCTGGATCGGATGCTGCGCCTGAGCATGACAGCCCAGGGTCCCTGTCTCATACGGGGGTGTAGTGAGCCAGCGACGTTGCTGGGGGGGGGCCCCCCATGGGGTGCAGATGCCACCGATGCCAGCCTGGAGCCCTGACCCTGGTGGTAGGCCCAAGGAGTCCAAAAGGGCCATTGGACTGGGCCCTGCCACGGGGTGGCCAGGCGACCACGGGTGCCAATGATTCCACCAGTCTGCGGTGCCAGGACCAGGAGCGGTAGTGGCGGCGTCAAGAGACGGAAGACTCGGCGTCTGACTCGGATGAGTAGTCTGTGCCCAACCACAGGAGATGGGAGGGCGCGGAGCCGGACGGTGCCGGGGAGCAGTACCAGGGTGATGGTAAGCGGTGCCGTGACATCATAGGCTTGCCACGATGATGAACCAGAGGCGGTGCCGCCATCGGTGCCGGAGCCACATGTGGTGCCGAGCTAGACGTTGTAGCCGGTGCCGCCACTGGTGCCTGGGCTTGCGGGGCCGGGGACTGTGCCGTCATGGCAATGAGGTCCCATGCTGCCTCATCGGTGTCCGGCATGGAGGGACGGTCGATCTCTTCCTCCAAATCCTCCTGAGTTAGGGAGTCCATCAGCACTGGACTCGATGGGCCTCCTGTTGGGGCCGGAGTCAACGGTGCCAGGTCTTGAGGCCCAGACCATGGGTGTCCCACCGGAGGACGCACCACGCTGGAGTTCACTCAAGGCTTCTTGACGGAGGAACGACCCCGTCCGCCTTCTTATGCGGCACCAGGGACTGCGAGCAGTGCTGCATGGTGGCACTGGCCTTATGGGTTGGGGAGCAGCACCGGTGCTCCTTGGAGGAGTCCTTCCTCAGTGCCGGGACATCCCGCACTGGGGCGCTGCGCACCGAAGATGCCAGTGCCGCTTCTGGTGCCAGCTCGGCTGGAGGGCCTACTCCGTCAGGAGGAGCTTCAAACGCGCTCTCTCTTAGTCCTGGGTATGAAGCTCCTGCAAATTGGGCACTTATCTGTCTGATGGCCTTCTCCTAAACACTTGAGACAGGCAGCATGTGGATTGCCTGCGGGCATAGGTTTCACACACCTCTCACACGCCTTAAATCCCTGTGACTGAGGCATGCCCCAGTGCCTGGGGAAACTAGGACGGGGGAGGGGAAGCCCCCCGAAGTAAGTGCAACTAAACTACAAACTACTATATAACAAACTAAACTATATACAACTCAGGCCTGGTCTACACTACGAGTTTACGTCGACTTTAGCTGCGTTAAGTCGACTTAAGCCTGGACACGTTTACACGACGAAGCCCTTTCTTTCGACTTAAAGGGCCCTTTAAACCGGTTTCTTTACACCACCTCGACGAGGGGATTAGCGATAAAATCGGCCTTATGGGGGTCGGAATTGGGTAGTGAGGACGGAATTCGACATTAGTGGCCTCCGGGAGCTATCCCACAGTGCTTCATTGTGACCGCTCTGGACAGCACTCTCATCTCAGATGCACTGGCCAGGTAGACAGGAAAAGCCCCGCGAACGTTTGAATTTCATTTCCTGTTTGCTCAGCGTGGAGAGCACAGGTGACCATGCAGAGCTCATCAGCACAGGTAACCGTGATGGAGTCCCAGTCCCAGTCTCAGGATCGCAAAAGAGCTCCAGCCTGGACCGAACGGGAGGTACGGGATCTGATCGCCATCTGGGGAGATGAAGCAGTGCTGGCCGAACTCCGAAACAGTAAAAGAAATGGCAAAACATTAGAAAAGATCTCCAAGGCCATGAAGGACAGAGGCCATAACAGGGACGCACAGCAGTGCCGCGTGAAAATTAAGGAGCTAAGGCAAGCCTACCACAAAGCCAGAGACGCAAACGGAAGGTCCGGGGCTGAGCCGCAAACATGCCGCTACTACGAGGAGCTGCATGCCATTCTAGGGGGTGCAGCCACCAGTAGCCCAAGCGTGTGCTATCAGTCCCTCTCTGGAGACAGGGAAGCGGGTTCGGCGGACGAGGAAGATGAGGATGGAGAGAACATCATAGATAGCTCACAGCAGCAAGGAAGCGGAGAAACCAGTTTCCCCAACAGCCAGGATATGTTTGTCACCCTGGACCTGGAACCAGTAACCCCCGAACTCACCCAAGACCCTGTGGGCACACAGGGGACCTCTGGTGAGTGTACCTTTGTAAATATTACACATGGTTTAAAAACAAGCGTGTTTAATGATTAATGATTAATTTGCCCTGGCAATCGCGGCCAGTACAGCTACTGGAAAAGTCTGTTAACGTGTATGGGGATGGAGCGGAAATCCTCCAGGGACATCTCCAGAAAGCTCTCCTTCATGTACTCCCAAAGCCTTTGCAAAAGGTTTCTGGGGAGGGCTGCCTTATCCCGTCCGCCATGGTAGGACACTTTACCACGCCAGGCCAGTAGCACGTAGTCTGGAATCATTGCATAACAAAGCATGGCAGCGTATGGTCCCGGTGTTTGCTGGCATGCAGACAACATCCATTCCTTATCGCTCTTTGTTATCCTCAGGAGAGTGATATCATTCACGGTCACCTGGTTGAAATGGGGCGATTTTATTAAGGGGACATTCAGAGGTGCCCCTTCCTGCTCTGCTGAACAGAAATATTCCCCGCTGTTAACCACGCGGTGGGGGGGAGGGGTGAAGTGTCCAACCCAGAGAATTGGGTGTGTGGGGGAGGGGAGTTAGTTGGGTTTGTGCTGCATGTTAAACCTTAAACCTCAGCCCCTCCTTTTACATTGCAAACCCATTTTAAATGGCCAACCCAACGGGTGCTTGGTATGGTTAATGAGAGCAGTACTGTTTTAAACCATCCCCACTTGTTAACAAGGTTAAAAAAGCCCAAAGACTGTGTCTTACCATGGCTGCCTGCAAGCTGAAATCTGTGGCCTGGCACTGCGTGAGTGATCTCTCACACCAAACCGGCAGTCCCTCAATATAAGAGGAAAAATGCGACCTTGTAACGAAAGCACATGTGCTGTGTGATGTGAACAGCAAAATCTAACGTGAAAGAGTGTACCCATTGTTCTCAAAAATGTATCTTTTTTAAACAACTCTCCCTTCTCCTCCACCAGCTGCAAATGTTTCACCTTCACAGAGGCTAGTGAATATTCGAAGAAGGAAGCGAAGGACACGTGACGAAATGTTCACTGAACTACAGACTGCCTCCCACGCTGACAGAGCACAGCAGAATGCGTGGAGGCAGTCAATGACTGATTTTAAAAAAGCCCAATATGAGCGAGAGGAGAGGTGGCGGGCTGAAGAGGAGAAGTCGCGGGCTGAAGAGCAGAGGTTGCGTGCTGAAACGCGGGCTGAAGAGGAGAAGTGGCGTCAGCTTGTACTCAGAAAGCAAGAGTCGATGCTCCGGCTGCTGGAGCATCAAAGTGATATGCTCCTGCGTATGGTTGAGCTGCAGGAAAGGCAGCAGGAGCAGAGACCGCCGCTACAGCCCCTCTGTAACCAACAGCAGGAGCAGAGACCGCCGCTACAGCCCCTCTGTAACCACCAGCCCTCCTCCCCAAGTCCCATTGCCTCCTCACCCAGACGCCCAAGAACACGGTGGGGGGGCCTCCGGCCACCCAATCACTCCACCCTAGATGATTTCCACAGCAATAAGTTTTAAAGTTTTAAAGTGCAGTGTGTCCTTTTCCTTCCCTCCTCCCCCACCCATCCCGGGCTACCTTTGCAATTATCCCCCTAGTTGTGTGCTCAATTAATAAAGAATGCATGAATGTGAAGTAACAATGACTTTATTGCCTCTGCAAGTGGTGCTTGAAGAGGGGAGGGGAGGGGAGGTTGGGGTGCTTGGTTTACAGGGTAGTAGAGTTAACCGGGTGCGTGGGGGGGGGGGGGCTGCGATTTCATCAAGGAGAAACAAACAGAAGTTTCACACCATATCCTGCCCAGTCACAAAACTAGTTTTCAAAGCCTCTCTGATGCGCACCGCGCCCTGCTGTGCTGCTCTAACCGACCTGGTGTCTGGCTGCGCGTAATCAGCGGCCAGGCGATTTGCCTCTACCTCCCACCCCGCCATAAATGTCTCCCCCTTACTCTCACAGATATTGTGGAGCGCACAGCAAGTAGCAATAACAATGGGGATATTCTTTTCGCTGAGGTCACAGCGAGTCAGTAAGCTGCGCCAGCGCGCTTTTAAACGCCCAAATGCACATTCCACCACCATTCGGCACTTGCTCAGCCTGTAGTTGAACAGGTCCTGACTCCTGTCCAGGCTGCCTGTGTATGGCTTCATGAGCCATGGCATTAAGGGGTAGGCTGGGTCCCCAAGGATCACGATAGGCATTTCAACATCCCCAATGGTTATTTTCTGGTCCGGGAAGAAAGTCCCTTCCTCCAGCTTTCGAAACAGAAGAGAGTGCCTGAAGACGCGAGCATCATGTACCCTTCCCGGCCAGCCCACGTTGATGTCGGTGAAACGTCCCTTGTGATCCACCAGGGCTTGCAGCAGCATTGAAAAGTACCCCTTGCGGTTTATGTACTCGGTGGCTTGGTGCGCCGGTGCCAAGATAGGGATATGGGTTCCGTCTATCGCCCCACCACAGTTTGGGAATCCCATTGCAGCAAAGCCATCCACTATGTCCTGCACGTTTCCCAGAGTCACTACCCTTGATATCACCAGGCCTCTCATTGCCCTGGCAACTTGGATCACAGCAGCCCCCACAGTAGATTTGCCCACTCCAAATTGATTCCCGACTGACCGGTAGCTGTCTGGCGTTGCAAGCTTCCACAGGGCTATTGCCACTCGCTTCTCAACTGTGAGGGCTGCTCTCATCTTGGTATTCTGGCGCTTCAGGGCAGGGGAAAGCAAGTCACAAAGTTCCATGAAAGTGCCCTTACGCATGCGAAAGTTTCGCAGCCACTGGGAATCGTCCCAGACCTGCAACACGATGCGGTCCCACCAGTCTGTGCTTGTTTCCCGGGCCCAGAATCGGCGTTCCATGGCATGAACCTGCCCCAGTAACACCATGATTTCCACATTGCTGGGGCCTGTGCCTTGTGAGAGGTCCATGTCAATTTCCTCATCACTATCGTCGCCGCGCTGCAATCGCCTCCTCCTCCTCAGCTGGTCCTCCTGGTTTTGCTTTGGCATGTCCAGGCTCTGCATATACTCCAGGACAATGCGCGTGGTGTTCATAGTGCTCATAATTGCCGCGGTGATCTGAGCGGGCTCCATGATCCCAGTGCTAGCTATGGCGTCTGGTCTGAAAAAAGGCGCGAAACTAGTATCTAAAGACCAGGGGAGGGAGGGAGGGAGGGAGGGGCGGGCGACTGACGACATGGCGTACAGGTACAGGGAATTAAAATCAAGAAAGGTGGCTGTGCATCAGGGAGAAATACAAACAACTGTCACACAGAATGCCCCCCCCCCAGAGATTGAACTCCTAAGCCTGGGTTTAGCGGGCCGTTGATTTGACGGAGGGAGGGGGGAAGGAAATGAATAAAACACAAATCTATTTTTTACATCTTAAGACGACAGTGCAGCATGACTGATAGCCCTCGGCATTTTCTGGGTGCTTGGCAGCCAATACTTGGCAGCAAATAGTATACTACGACTGGTAAACATCATTGTCCAACGAGGACGGTTAAAGGCAAGGGGTTGCTGCTGTGTAGCAATGTAGCCCCACGTGTGCCAGCCACATGTCTGCCAGCACCCAGATCGCCCTCGGCCTTTTCTGGGTGCTTAGCAGACAATACTTGGCAGCAAATAGTATACTACGACTGGTAACCATCATTGTCCAACGAGGACGGTTAAAGGCAAGGGGTTGCTGCTGTACAGTAGCCAGAAGGCTCGGTAAAGGCGCTCAGGCTACAATAATCTATGAGCATTTCAGGCAACCTCTAAATTTACTTGCTTTCAGACCTGAGGAAAGCTCTTCTTTCAGATCTGCTGAGCACCCAGATTGCCCTCGGCCTCTTCTGGATGCTCAGCAGACAATACTGACAGGACGGTTACCAGTCGTAATAAACTATCTACTGCCAAAAGGCAAGGGGCTGGTGCAATGCAGCCCTACGGCTGCCAGCCCCACAGCTACCAGCATCCCGAGCGCCGATGAAGGCTACTACTCATGCTGCACCGTCTACCGCCAAAAGGCAGTAATCTGCTGCTGCTGTTTAGCAATGCAGTCACACGTTTGCCGGCACCCGGAAGACATATGGTGACGGTGAGCTGAGCTGAGCGGGCTCCATGCTTGGCGTGGTATGTTGTCTGCACAGGTAACCCAGGTAAAAAGGCGCGAATCTATTGTCTGCCGTTGCTGTGACGGCGGGGGAGGTGCGTGACGCAATGTACCCAGAACCCCCCGCGGCACTGCTTTGCATCATTCGGGCATTGCGATCTCAACCCATAATTCCAATGGGCGCCGGAGACTCCGGGAACTGTGGGATAGGTACCCATAGGTACCCATAGTGCAATGCGCCGGAAGTCGACGCTAGCCTCGGTACTGTGGACGCGGTCCGCCGACTTCATGCACTTAGAGCATTTTATGTGGGGACACACACAGTCGGCTGCATAAAACCGGCTTCTATAAATCCGGCTTCTATAAATCCGACCTAATTTTGTAGTGTAGACAAGCCCTAAGAAAGGGAACCACTAGGTAGGCACTTGCAAACGCAAGAGACTGAGCTGCTCCAACAACCGTCACTGGCGGTAAGAAGGAACTGAGCAAGCGGCGGGTTGGCAGGGACCTCTATATACACTGCCATAAAGGTGCCACTCCAGGGGTCTCCACAGCCAACCGACGGGTATCGCTAGGGGAAAATAGCTTCCTATGATTGTGCATGCAGCACGCACGTGCACGCACACCTATTGGAATGCACATGAGCAATCACTCGAAGAAGAACTCTTAGTTCCTTTCTCATGCTGCTTTGCCAGGTGTCCTGGTTCCCCAGAAGTGTGGCAGGTTTTTAATGATTTTAATGGTACCTGCTGCCCCATTTGTTTTACATTTGTTTCCTCCAGATGCCTACGACTGGCAGGCAAGTTACTACCCCCCACCAGCATGAGTATTTGAGACTTGCTAGTGATCTTGTGTGCTTCTGGAGCTTGACACATTTAGCGTGTGCTTCAAATGGATGGGATGCTTCTATAGTGGCAGTCGTCTTGGATGCCTGATTGCTAAGAGCTAGTCTTGGCTCTGCCTTGGGCAACTCACACAAGTGCCTCAGTTTCCCCATCTGTAAGTATTCTTATACTTATCCTATCCTATCTCCTAGAACTGGAAGGGACCTTGAAAGGTCATCGAGTCCAGCCCCCTGCCTTCACTAGCAGGACCAAGTACTGATTTCCCCCCGGTTCCCTAAGTGGCCCCCTCAAGGATTGAACTCACAACCTTGGGTTTAGCAGGCCAATGCTCAAACCACTGAGCTATCCCTCCCCCCTTAAATCCCTTCTCACAAGGGGAGGCTTTCTACAGTGTCATAAGCGTGGGGGAGGTTTACAAGACATGGTTCCTCCCCAAGAAGTTCACAATCTAGAGCCCCACTGATTCCACAACCACACCGAGGTGACAGCTAAATCATGGCTCCGCTTTGTAGTAGAGACAGGTCTTGGGAGGATTCAGCCCTGTCTGGGAATGCTCTTACACAGCCCATCGGGAACAGCCAAGATCTAGTCTACACCACCAAATGTAAATCATGCTTTGATTATTCCGAGGGAAAGCTATGTTGTAACCGGGACCAGTGACTGGGCTGTTCTGTAGATGGGGCCTTATAACCAATTTAAATGGTCATAACATCTGGCGATGAGGCACCCATGCTTATGACATTTCCTTCTCTGTCACAGTTTCTTAGCCTGGCTGTGACTTAGCCTAGTATCTACCAGGATTAAAACAGTTCCCTAACAGTTGTATCCTGTTATTTTTCCTGACCACAAAGACAAGCTATATATTTCACAGCTGCCTCTAAATATGGTTCTTGCAGTGTTCAGGCCGGTGACACAATGGTGATTAGGTTTAAGCAGAAGACAAGGGTTAATACAGTTTAAGGTCCCATGATCAGGTTTCACTACATCTTGGTTCTTTAGTATACCTTAAATTAAATTGATTTTAACTGTATCAGTATTGCAGGTCCACCAGGGACAAAGAGCAGGATGGAGAGAGAGAGAGAGGCTAAGCTAGGCTGGTACTTTGCAAGTCAGGAGAAAAATGACAGAGGTGTAAAATGAAGTGTTAATGGACATTAGGGCTGTAATTGAATCAAGCAGAAAAAGCCTAAGCAGCAGTCTGATAAAAATGGCTGCTAAATGACAGCATGTGACCAACTGGGACTGTTCTTACTGTGATCTGTAAGTGCTGACAGGGGAGTGTGGCTGGGATGGTCTGCGTTGGGGGATGGGAGAATGACCGAAGGGAAATACCTGAGCCTGTAACATGAGAACCCAGGAGGGGGCTGGGGCGAGGTGACACCTTTGCCCGGGAAACTGAACAAAGGTGGGAGGGGTCGCTGAAGGCAGAGTCTGGGGAGCTGGCTGGTGAGGTGACTGGAGGCAGGGAGGGCTCTGACCTCTGGAGGGGGCTGGGGTGTCCGAGGACCCCAAGATGGACCTAACTGAGGGGTATCCTGTTGTCTGTGCCTGCAAGACCTGTCTCGGACTGTATTCCCGTCGTCTAAATAAACCTTCTGCTTTACTGGCTGGCTGAGAGTCATGGTGAATCGCAGGAAGCCGGGGGTGCAGGGCCCTGAGTCCCCCCTTACTCCGTGACAACTGGTGGCAGCGGCGGGATCTACTGCACCCCGTGGATGGCGCTTCCTGCAGTAAGTGACTGGGGAGAAGTAAAACGAAGGGGGATTGAGGGGGACCAGGCGTGCTGAGGAGTCAGAGAGAGACGGTTATCACCCCTGGGAGTGTGTGACCAGCGAGAAGGTCTTTTGCAGTAACAGGGTCCCCCGGGGGATCGCAGCGAGTGGTCCCAGGGGCGGAGGAGTCTGCAGCTCGACCCTGGCAGAGAGGTGGTGACCTCGAGAAGGGCTGGCACACTAGGGGTCTCCCTGGAAACTGTGGGGAGCGGTGGGCACACAGGCCTGTGAGTGGCCAGCAGGAAGATGTATGCCAAGCGGCTTAAGAGCGACCTGGTGGAGCTGTGCAAGCAGAGGGGGGTGCGCATTGGGAAGCTCACCAAAGAACAGCTCATTGCCCAGCTGGAGAAGGGAGATCGCGCGAATGAACTGATCCCTGTCTCTGAGGGAAGCAGCCTGGCAGATGCAGCGCAGGCCCCAGTGTCTGTCCCAGCTGGGAGTGGTCAGCCGGCTGCTGAGGGCTTCCAGAGACCCCTCCTGCCTATGCCTAGGGGAAGGGTGGGGAGGAGCCCAGCAAATACCGAGGGCGCCGTGACCCCCACGGCCAGCAGGGGATCCTCCCGGCGACACTCGCCGGCCAGCAGGGGATCCTCCCGGCCACGCGCAGCATCCGTGGAGCGGAATGGGCTGGAATGGGAGAAAGAGCTAAAACTGAGAGAGCTGGAGGATCGTGAACACCAGAGGCAGCATGAACGGGAGGAGAATGAGAGACAAAGACAGCATGAAGAGAGACAAAGGCAGCATGAATGGGAGGAGAAAGAGAAACTGAGGCAGCATGAAGAGAGAGAGAGGCATCGTGAACGGGAGGAGAATGAGAGACAGTACTCATTCAGCGTCAGTACTCATTCAGCGTCAGTACTCTTCCCCAGTACTCCATAGGTACCTACATGCCATAGAAGAGATGAAGCAACTAGTACACTTCTGTTTGAATAGGTTCTCATGACAAGGATCCCTGAAGAAGGATAGGGCAGGGGGTAATGCGTGGAAATGGATAGGGGAGCCAGGGACAATTTCTAATGTCCATTTATTGGCTCTGATGGCTGCCCAGGCCCAGTGGAAAGGCAGTTCCTGAAGGTGGACGCAGGCTCCACACTGACTCCAATGCAACTCCCAATGCTCCTGTCAAATCTGCTGCCTCAGAGGGAGTCTGGTGCACAGAGGTGATGGGTGTCCCCAGGAGTATCTGAGATTCTCTTTGTGGGTAACTCTGGCTGTCGATCCCACTAGTAGGATGGTGTCCTCTGCCTCTGCTTGGGCTGCTACTTGTAAGGGTTCCTTTAGGTGTGTAAATCCCTAAGAATCACAGAGCTTTCCTTGAGGGACTGGAATACTTCGTTTGTTTTCTGCCTGAAGAGCTCCATCCCATTAAAGGGCAGGCCATCTATTGTGGCCTGTACCCACGAGGCTGTCTCAGTGACGACCGTGGCCATACCAGATGCGTTCTTGGCCGCCTGTAGGAATGCTCTCACGACCATCTGGCCTTCCTTGATTAGTTCTTTGAACTCTTCCTTGTTATCTTGAGGGATCTTGGATAGGAAGGGAGTGACCCTCTCCCAATTGAGATAGATGTATTTGGTGAACAGAGCCTGGTATTTGCCAGCTGGAGGGAGGCTGATGAGTATGCCGTATGTCCATGGAGATCCAACTTTTGGGGTCTTTGTCATTAGGCATGCCTTTCGTGGACTGTGATTTCTCCTGTGCTGAAGGAGCCAGGAACTCTGCATTTGAATGGACATAAGTGCGTTCAAAACCCTTTGGGGGCACTGGTATCTGTTCGCCACCCTTTTCAAAGTGGGAGGAAAAGTGCCCGGCATTTGCCACAGTCCTTTAGCCAGTTCCAGGAGCCCCTTGTTAATAGGAAGGGTGATTCTGGCCAGCATCATGGTGCTCAAAATAAAGACTTCTCTTGTATAAATGTAGTCCCAGTATCCAAGGTCTCTGCATGCAGAAAAGGAGGTCTTGAAAAGTTTTAAATTCAAATCAATCGCTGGGGCCGGGGCTGGTGTCACTGCCTTGTCCTTGAGTGGAGATGGGGGTCGTTGCGATCCCTCCCTTGCTTCCTGCTCTTGCGGGCCCATGTGTGGTTCTGGTGTGGGTGGCCTGGTTAATGATGCCACTGGGGAACGGGATCGCCTCCTTTCTGGAAACATGGGAGAGGGAATCTTGCTCCCAGACACAAGAGCTGATGGTCCCCAGTAAGGCTAAGGTGACGTCGTATGGGTACTAGGCTCCCCAGCCACCTCTTTTGGGTCTGTGACATTATCTGATTAAAATATGACCATGTAAACCATTGTTGCTACCACTGTTCTAGAACTGCAGCAAATCTTATACAAAGTATGACACATGGCCAGAAAGGGTTAAGCAGCTTGCAGGCTATATAATCCAAAGCCAACCTTTAGAGAGTTAGAAGAGTATGCAAATGGTAATTAGGGCCATTCCATGGTAGATAGATTTGCATTTCAAAGTTCTAGCCTATGTTGTTAGAAATTAAAGGTGATACTAATTTTATGTTTACTTATATCTGTTTACATGGCTAACATTAAACAAGTCAGTTCCTGTCTGTCACTATAGCTGAGGGGTAGGCAACCTATGGCTTGCGTGCCAAAGGCAGCACGCAAGCTGATTTTCAGTGGCACTCACGCTGTTCGGCTCTTGGCCACTGGTCTGGGGGGCTCTGCATTTTAATTTAAATTTTAAATGAAGCCTCTTAAACATTTTAAAAACTTTATTTACTTTATATATAACAATGGTTTAGTTATGTATTATAGACTTATAGAAAAAGACCTTCTAAAAATGTTAAAATGTATGACTGGCACGCGAAACCTTAAATTAGAGTGAATAAATGAAGACTCGGCACACCACTTCTGAAAGGTTGCCAACCCCTGCTATAGCTATTGATTCAGAGATCAAAAGGGGATATTAACATTTAGATGAGTCTTGGGTGAAATAATGTCACTGTCTATATGTCACTTTAAAGTTTGTGATAGACTGCCTAATGGATAAACTGCCTTATGTAAATCCATGTAGCTAATTACCTGTAATGCTTAGGAAATAGCTCCACTTCAAAGTATCCGTGATTGCCTATTGTTCACCTAAAGGGCCCCGAACTGTAAAAATGCCTTGGGTCCCAATCCTTTTTTATCTCAGATCTGCTTGATGCTTCATGCAGGGGAAGCTTAAGCCCAAGACAGACCCCAGTCCTGACTGGACCACCCTGAATATAAACATTGGACTAGAACCTATGCACAAATTCTGAAAGAACTCTTTGCAACTACAAAGCTCACCATCTCTGCTCCGTGGAGCGGAATGGGCTGGAATGGGAGAAAGAGCTAAAACTGAGAGAGCTGGAGGATCGTGAACACCAGAGGCAGCATGAACGGGAGGAGAATGAGAGACAAAGACAGCATGAAGAGAGACAAAGGCAGCATGAACGGGAGGAGAAAGAGAAACTGAGGCAGCATGAAGAGAGAGAGAGGCATCGTGAACGGGAGGAGAATGAGAGACAGCGTCAGCAGGAACTGGAACTGGCGAGGCTGAAGGGCCGCGAGCCCCCGGCTGCGGTGAGTGAGGGGGAACCCAGGACTGCACGGAGCTTTGATAAGTGCATCCTGGCCCCACGCAAGGAGGGGGAGGACATGGATGACTTCCTGGATGCCTTTGAGACGGCCTGCGAGCTGCACCAGGTTGATCCTGCAGACAAACTCCGGGTTCTCACCCCCTTACTGGACCCCAAAGCCTTGGCCTTGTACCGCCAACTGGAAGAGGCGGAAAAAGGAGACTATGAACTATTCAAAAAGGCCCTGCTACGTGAGTTTGGGCTGACTTCTGACATGTACCGGGAAAGGTTCCGGAGTCAGGATAAAACCCCTGAGATCTCATATCTGCAACTAGCCGTCCGCATGGAGGGATACGCCAGCAAGTGGGCAGATGGGGCCCAGACGAAGGAGGACCTGGTTAAACTGCTGGTACTGGAGCAACTGTATGAGCGGTGCCCATCCGACCTGAGGCTGTGGTTGAGGGACAAAAAACCAGAGAACCCGCGACATGCAGGCCGGCTGGCCGATGAGTTTGTAAAGAGCCGGTCAGGGGCTGGCAGGGAGGAGTCCCAAAGGAACAGTCCCACCACAACGCAGAGCGAGAGTCACCATGGGCCATCCCAGCGGGAAAATACGGAGAAACCTCACCAAAGGGGAAGATCCAGCGTCAGGTCCATCCAACCCACTCGAGGGAACCCCTGGGACATGGTCTGCTATCACTGTGACCAAAGAGGTCACATACGGGCCCAGTGCCCCAGGCTCAGGGACAGACTGAGCAGACCAAACCCACAGAGGGTTGACTGGGTAGAGACCCAGCCAGGCGAGAGGCAGCACTCCCAGGGAAGGGGGGCTGGCAGAGTACCACCTGCTAAGGAGGGAGGAGAGCTCCAGGCCTGCTCCTCTGCGGGGCGGGATGCTCCAGACTCAGGGTTTTTGGTTTATACGGTGGGCGCGGGGCGGTCCCTCCGGAAAGAGTACCTCGTTCCCCTGGAGGTGGATGGGAGGAAGGTCGATGGATACTGGGATACGGGCGCAGAGGTGACGCTGGCCCGGCCCGAGGTGGTGGCCCCAGATCAGGTGGTGCCCAACACCTACCTGACCCTGACGGGGGTGGGCGGGACACCAGTCAAAGTGCCCGTGGCGAGGGTACACCTGAAGTGGGGGGCCAAGGAGGGCCCCAAGGACGTGGGGGTACACCCGTATTTGCCCACTGAGGTGTTGATGGGGGGGGACCTGGAGGACTGGTCAAGCAACCCCCAGGGTGCCCTGGTTGTGACCCGCAGTCAGAGCCGGCGAGGGGCACTGCGCCCTGGCCTTGGGGAGGGTGCCTTGCCCGAGGCGCAGGACCCTAACCTGGTGGGGAGGGAACACCCAGGGACACGGCTCAGGGAGGCTGCGGCTTCAGACCCAGCCGGCGAGAGAGAGCAGGTGGCCATCCCTGTCCCAGCTGCTGAGTTCCAGGCCGAGGTGCAGAAAGATCCCTCCTTGCGGAAGATAAGGGACCTGGCCGACCTCGGTGCGGTACAGACCATGGGGAGAGGCGGCCGGAAAAGGTTCCTGTGGGAGAAGGGGTTCCTGTACCGAGAATGGGCTCCCCCAGGGAAAATGGAGTCAGGGGGGATCAGGAGGCAGCTGGTGGTACCCCAGAAGTATCGCCGCCAGCTGCTGTACCGGGCCCATGACACCCCCCTCTCAGGGCACCAGGGAACCTGGCGTACCCAGCAGAGGCTGCTATGGAGCTTTTACTGGCCTGGGGTCTTTGTTACTGTCCGGCAGTACTGCCGATCCTGTGACCCCTGTCAGAGGGGGAGGAAGGCCCGGGACAAGGGGAAAACGGCTTTAGGACCCTTGCCCAGCATAGAGGAGCCTTTCCAGAGGGTGGCCAAGGTTAAAAGGGGGGCTCTGAACCAAGAGAGCCCGAAGCACAGACCTCCAGACTGGAGTGCTGGGAGAAGACCCCAGCCCAGTTGGAACCCCAGGGGTATTGGGGGTGGGAAAAGGGCACAGGCCGCATAACCCTTCCCACATGCGAACTGCGAATGCCCTCGAGCACCCCCGACCTAAGGGGGGGCGTGAAACTGGAGGGGCCTGGTGTAATTCTCACCAAGGAATGGGAGGGATGCGGGGGCATCCATGGGAACGGGGGTAGGTTCGAACTTCCCCGGGTCACTGGCTGAAGTGACCCCGCTCAGTTCGGTCTCGAAGGGGGGAGATGTGACGAACTGGGACTGTTCTTACTGTGATCTGTAAGTGCTGACAGGGGAGTGTGGCTGGGATGGTCTGCGTTGGGGGATGGGAGAATGACCGAAGGGAAATACCTGAGCCTGTAACATGAGAACCCAGGAGGGGGCTGGGGCGAGGTGACACCTTTGCCCGGGAAACTGAACAAAGGTGGGAGGGGTCGCTGAAGGCAGAGTCTGGGGAGCTGGCTGGTGAGGTGGCTGGAGGCAGGGAGGGCTCTGACCTCTGGAGGGGGCTGGGGTGTCCGAGGACCCCAAGATGGACCTAACTGAGGGGTATCCTGTTGTCTGTGCCTGCAAGACCTGTCTCGGACTGTATTCCCGTCGTCTAAATAAACCTTCTGCTTTACTGGCTGGCTGAGAGTCATGGTGAATCGCAGGAAGCCGGGGGTGCAGGGCCCTGAGTCCCCCCTTACTCCGTGACACAGCAACAGGCTGGAAATGGGGCAAATCAAATTGCAGTCATTGATTAAAGTCAGGCCTTGGCTACACTCAGGACGCTGTGAAGCGCGAGTGTAGTCGCGCCGCCAGCGCTGCGAGAGCGTGCAGCACTGCAGGCACTGATTACACTGGCGCTTTACAACGCTGCACTCGCTGTGCTCAGGGGGGTGTTTTTTCACACCCCTGAGCGCAGCAAGTTGCAGCGCTGTACAGCGCCAGTGTAGCCAAGGCCTCAGTTAAGTAACTAGAGAGAGTGAAAACCAGTAATATGCAGCACTAATCACATGGAAAACTAAATCAGCTACATGACAAAGTAGCGGTTCTTTGAGTCAGTGAGTTTCAGCCTGAGCAGTAGTCTGAAGTCTATACAACAACCTGATGCCATTTCACAATTAAACAGATATAACACAAAGATGCACCACCGTGGCTAGGTCCAAATTATAACATATAGCACACCCTCCAAGGATGCTGTACCAAGTGGCCTTGCCCCACAGTTCCCTGAGAAAAATGTTTGTGGGAGTAAATCCATCGCTGGCTGGTCCTGCACCAATGTTTCAGAGCGTGAACCACAGACGTGGCATGTTTCAGTGTACACAAAAGCTGATATCTTACTACATTAATAGCAACCCGTCTGGCATAAGGGACTCTATTCTTTGGAAGACAAGACACAGGACCATAGATTTTTAAGTGCTGGAAGGACCAGTGTGGCCATCTAGTCTGACCTCCTGCAGAGCAAAGGCCTTAGAATTTCACCCAGCAATTCCTGTCTCAAGTCCAATAACTTGTAACTGAGCTAGAGCATATATTTTAAGACACCCAATCATGATTTAAAGATTTCAAGTGATGGAGAACCCGACAAACTTCTTGATTCACTGTCCCAGTGAGCGATATGCCCCCTCACTGTTAAAAATGTGCCGCCTTGTTTCTGGTTTAAATTTTTCAAGTTTCACTTTCTAGTCCTCAGATCTGGCATTCTGCCTTTGCCTGCTACATTAAAGAACTGCCTGTTACTCCTGAGGGCAAAATTAAAAATTCTGCACCCAAAAAAAAAAAAAAAAAAAAAAAATTCTGTGCACAATATTTTAAAGCTCTTCAAGCTTTATTGTCAATAAATAAATGCAGAGGCTCCAGCATGCAGTGGGGAGCACAGGCCACTGGTTGTACGAAGGTGGGAATCACCCTGCAGCCTCCCTACTGCCCACCCCCAGGACACGGACTCAGTGGTGAGGCTGCACTTAGGGTGACCAGATGTTCTGATTTTATGGGGACAGTCCCGATATTTGGGTTTTTTTTTTTTTAAATATGGGCTCCTACTACCTCCCACCCCCTGTCCCAATTTTTCCACACTTGCTACCTGGTCACCCTAGCTGCACCTGACCCAGCACAAGGCCTGGGCCTACTGCAGACACACCCTGGGGCCCTGCCCCTCTGCGCCAGGTGTGGGGCAGGCAGGCTCAACCAGGCAGGATCCAAGTGTGGAGGGGCTCAGTGTGGGGTGAGAGGATTCTGTGTGGGACAATCAGGGTGCAGGCTGCTCAGTGTGGGGGGATCTGAATGCACAGAGGCTCGTTGGGGGCGGGGGTTCCAGGTGCAGGGGCAATGGGACTCTGCAGGAGCTTCCAGGTGAAAGTGGTTGGGTATCGGTGGAGGGGTCTGGGTGCGAGGGTCTCAGCAGGAGGCTCTGGGTGCTGGGGGAGTGGGACTTGGTGGGGTGGGGATCTGGGTGCAGCTAGTTGGGGGGGTCAGTGGCATGGGGATCTGGATGTGGGGGCTCAGGGGGGTGAGGCTTGTCAGGGTGGGGGGTTGAGTGCAGGGAGCTCAGTGGGGGGTGATCTGGGTGCAAGGTGGGGGTCTGGAGGCAGGGGGGCTCCAGATGCAGGCGTTGAGGTTCAGTGGGGTGGGGTTTGGGTATGGAGGGCTAGGGGGGGGTTCTGGGTGTACAGGGTGAGACATGTCAGGGGGGTCTGAGTATGGGAGGTCCAGATGCACGGGGGTTGGGCGGATGGGGGAGCAGCTTCCCGTACAGTGACCCCTCCCCCTGCAGCTGAGGAGCGATGGGGGCAGGAAGCAGGGGAGGATGCTGAGCTTCCTGCAGCTGGATCCTGCAACATGATCAGCAGGCTGCCACAGCCTTACCCTGGTCTATGTGGCAATGCTCAGGCATCGCCCATGAACCAGCAACTTTGTGGGGCATGGTGTCAGCTTTAGATACTTCCAGTAAGACTCTCCCACTTGTACAGATGCCCTCTTTGGTCAGCTTTCCTTGCAGTCTTTACCTTTCCACTGCTGTTAATTCTTCAATATACACTCTTCCCTCTGCCGTGGGGCAGGGAAAGCTTCTCCTTAGGAGCAACGTGGCAGGGGATGGCTTTGTAACTTCAGCTCAAGATCTGACTCTCTGAAGCTGCAAAATCAGGACCAGAAGTCCCAGCCAAAATTTCCAAAACAATTTCTCGGGGGGGGGGGGGGGAATCTATGACCCAGTCTCTGTCCTACAAAGTGTCTCAGCACTTCCTGTATTTCCTGCATCCCTGCAGAAATGGGGCGCGCTAGTGTGGTTGAGTGACAAGGAAATGCATATTGCAGCAATTGAAGTAAATGGAGGACAAATGGTCAGAACAATAGTTTGAATAACTACTTCCTCAAAGTACATACCTGCCAGGGAAACCAATTTCTCTTACAATAGGAGTACAAGGGAAAGCTTCTCCCCCACTGTTTTAAAACTTCCAAGTCTTGTCCAGTAGTACCGATTACCCATCTTTTTGCAACGAATTAGTGCAGGAGCATTTGTACCAGTCACTCAGTGCACAAGAAAGAATTGCCCAGCCACTTCAGCCAAGCCTGCTTGCTTTGTAAAGAGGTGCTGTTTACTAAGGGCTTGGCTACACTTGCAAGTTAGAGCACATTAAAGCAGCCCCAGGCACCCTAACTCATGATGCGTCCACACTGGCAAGGCACGTAGCGCACCCAGACTCCGTGGCTGGAGCGCTCCTGGTAATCCACCTCCCCGAGAAGCATAACGCTTGCTGCGCCCCGGCTGGAGTGCCGCAGCGCCAGTGTTGACGCCCTGATCAGCCTCCAGAAGTGTCCCACAATGCCTGTTCTAGCCACTCTGGTCATCACTTTGAACTCTACTGCCCTGCCCTCAGGTGACCAACCGTCAGACCCTGCCCTTTAAATTCTCTGGGAATTTTGAAAATCCCCTTCCTGTTTGCACAGCAAGGTGTGGAGTGCTCTCAACGAATCTTTCCAGGTGACCATGCCTCCACGCGCCAGGCGATCCCCAGTATGGAGCAATGGCGAGGTGCTGGACTTCAGTGTTTCGGGGGAGCAAGCTGTCCAGTCCCAGCTGCGCTCCAGCCGTAGGAATTATGATACACCTCTACCCTGATATAACGCGACCCAATATAACACGAATTCGGATACAACGCGGTAAAGCAGTGGTCCGGGGGAGCGGGGCTGCGCACTCCGGCGGCTTAAAGCAAGTTCGATATAACGCGGTTTCACCTATAACATAGTAAGATTTTTTGGCTCCCGAGGACAGCGTTATATCGAGGTAGAGGTGTACCTTCGGGCAGAAATCAAGGGACATGATGGAAAGGGGACATGACCGGGACGCACTGCAGTGCAGGGTTAAAGTGAAGGAGCTGCAGAATGCGTACTGCAAAGCGCGCAAGGCAAACTACCGCTCCGGTTCTGCCCCCGCGACCTGCCGTTTCTACAAAGAGCTGGACGCGATACTTGGGGGCGACCCCACCTCCACTTTGACACTGCAGAGCCCAGTTCAACAAGGCAAGAGGAGGAGGAAAGCGGGAACGAGGGTGCTGAGGAGGAGGGAGACAGCCCAGCATCCCTAGATGCATGCAGCCAGGAGCTGTTCTCAAGCCAGGAGGAAGGTAGCCAGTCGCAGTGGACAGTGCTTGGGGAAGGACAAATGCCAAAGGTGGTGCCCTGTAAGCGGCTTTTATTTTGGGAAGGAAGTTGTTTGGTGCAGGCTCTTGGAGCGAGGAGGGTTAGGGCTGCATGCATGCCTAGATGCGGAATAGGGCGTTTATGGGGCTCTCTCACATCATGGTAATCGGCCTCAGTAATCTCTTCAGAGGTCTCATGCAGAAGTGAGATATAACTGAGTTTACAATTTCCAAAGGCAAACTGGGATTTAGGATTGCCTCTCCGCCACATCGTTTCCACCCAGGCACTAGAGGCAGCAGTGTGGTGCTCATTTCTCCAATCTGAGCTACAGAGGTTTGTTTTTATGTATGATGAACCCAGATTCACTATAAAAAAAAATTTCCCCCCAAAATCCACACCCCGGAACACCAACATCCCATAGAGCAAAAGCAGATCTAGGTAGTTATAGCTGAGCTCCTCACAACCACCAATGGATTTTAACCTCACACTGCCGTGAAGGTAGATAAGTATTATCCTCATTTTACAGATGGTGAATTGAGGCACATGGTAGATTAAGTGATTTGCCAAGGTCACACCAGAAGCCTGTGGCAGAGTAAGAAACTGACCCAAGTCTCCTGATGCCTAGTTCAGTGCCTTATCCAATAAGCTATCCTTCTACCCTGCATGAGACTAATTACTGAGATCTTTGCACTTCCAAAGGAGATTTCCCCTCCAACATCTGGGTCAGCAATCACCGTGTCACTACATCCCCCACAGATGAGAAGTTCAGGTTTATGAAAGAGTTATGCTCCCGCTGGGGATTTTAAAGGCTCAGGGAGCAAAAGGCAAGATCTCGGTCCTAACAGGATCCCATCAAGACTTAGACTAGACCACCAGTTTCTCCAGAGGTTCTTACATCCTTTTGAAACTCCCGCCCTCTGTCTGCACTATTGAGACAACCCGTGCGGATACCTCTACCATTAACAGTCAAGCATATTGCCCTTATTACTAATGTTTTAGAGATTAAATCTGTAAATACATTTTATAGGAAAACAGGAAAAATGACTACGTGCTTTTTAACCCACTTAAAGAAACACCTTAATTTGGAGCCAACTTTACATTAGTATTGATTCTTTGTGTGGACAGACTGGAGCCTTCTGCAATCTGCATTTGTTATAAGCACCTCTATCAGGAATTAGGGCCCCATTGTCCTAGGCAAGGTACAAATTTACCCAGAAGGCTCACAGTCTAAGACAAAAGATTTGACTTGGGAACAGACAGGAGGGAGGAAGAAGGGATGTTAGGTTAGTTGTAACAATGATCTTAGTACTCACGAGTGATCACTAGTCTAGTGTCATCACATGGTAGTGATAAATAGGTTTCACAAAGATAGACTAAGGATGGATTTAAAAGACATAAGGCAGTGACTGCAAATTTAGATGAGGATTTCTTCTCACGAGTAATGGGAAAAGCAGACATGCAGGTTTATTACTAACCCATTAACACTAGCATGTAATTAATGCAGAGGAGGAGCCAGTGCTCATACATCATAAGAATGTCATTAAACCTGCATCATGTGCAAAGGAGACAAACCCCCATGATTTAATCAAGATGGATGGTTAAAAGGAACTGGGAGGTTTTGGAACACAGAAGTGGTCAATTTGTCTGACTTCATCAAGACGACCACCTGGAAGTAAAAAAGGGGGGCAAAAGCCAAACCCTGATTGCAGGAGCTACACATGCATTCAAAGTCAAATTTACACACATGTAACATGCATTACTTAAGACTGAAAAGCAAGATTTTTTTTAATGGAAAGAGAGGCTACCTTAAAAAGGATGTTGGCAGGTCAGCTTTGACCCAGAAATTAAACAAGCACAAATGGTTTGTTTGTATTTCTTTAAAAAGTTTTAAAAACTAAAATCACAAATTTCCATTGATTTTTAGAAATTCAATGGAAACGGGCAGGGTTTAATGTTTTTTAAGTGACCAGCAAAAGGGGAAAATGTGTTTGATTGTAAAGAAGAAACAATGCACAAAAAAGGCCTGAATTGATTTGTGTTTTAATAATGGGTTTTGTATTTTTGCTTTTTTTTTTTTTTTTTTTTTTTTTAAACATGAGAGATTAGAGCTTTTGCTGAACAAATTCACTGACTCACTAAAGAATTAACCAGATTTTGACATCAACCAGAGCTATTGAAAGGAAACTGTTTCCCATAACTTCCAGTTCATTAACTTGGTGATGTCTCATCCCTCTTCTCTGGAATGGTTGTTGATTCCCTCCATTCTTCACTTATCCACCCTTGACATTTTTCACCCCCTTCCATCTGAAGGTCCGCCCTGCCAGCTTCCCCTTCCCCCTCCCCCCATGCTCACCCCCAACATCTGCTTCCTCCACTCCTGTTGTTGCATTGTGGTGTGTTCCTGGCAAAACCGCTATGACCAGGCTAATTGCATGCACTACAAATTCATTCTCTCCTGTTCTACCATCTTCCTACATGAACCACTCTGCTACTCCATCTTAAATGAATCCCATGCCTCCAATCCCAACTGCCTTTTCACCATTTTTGGGTATGTCTACACTGCAAACTAGAGGTGTATTCTTAACTCAGGTTAGCTAACTTAGGATAAAATAGCAGTGAAAACACAGCTACACAGCATGTGTTAGCATCTGGAGTTAAAGTCTATAGGGCAAGATGAACTTGCACTGCTAACCCGAGCTAAAAGACAGGTTACTGTGTCTTCATTATTATTTAAACCCAAATTAGTGAACCTGAATTAAGAATACACTTTTTTCCCCAGCAGTGTAGCCCTCAATCCTCAAACCTTCCTCTCCTCCTGCATCTCGGCTTCTCTCTTGACACGGGATCTTATCAATTTCTTCCCAGGAAAAAACAAAAACCTGACATGACCTTCCCTCTCCCATCTGCTCGCCCTTTCTTTACCTTCCCCTCCCACCTCACAACTCTCGCCTCCTTCTCCCTGACCACAGACAGAAGTTTTTTATCTTCTTTCCTTCTCCAGCCCCTCCACTTGCCTCACTGACTCCATCCCACATGCCTCACACCCAGTCTCATACCCTCCCTTACTCTTCTCCGGCTCTTTCCTCCCACTAAAACGCCCACCCTTCTCCCTCCATTACCATACCATTGCCTCTCCCCCTTTTATCTCTAATCTTATTGAATACATGATCTACAATCCCTGGCTGGAATTCCTCTCTGCCAATTCCATCCTAGACCAGGAGCAGCACTTCAGGGGAGGGGGGAGCCTTGCAGGGCCTATAGCCACCCCAAAATTTGCCTTAGCCCTCTCTCCCCACCCCACCAGCTGCCGTTCTCCGGCCACCTAGCTCTGAAGGCAGAGCAGAGGCTGCTGGCCGGGCATCCAGCTCCAGCAGCATTGGAGAATTAAGGCCAAGCACGGGGCCTAAGACTAGCCCCCCAGCCTGTGTCCCCACTAGCTGGGAAACGATGCCCAGGGTAGGTGAAGGGCTGGAGCTCTCCATAGTGGTCTAGACTGACTCACTCCGACCTGGGCTCCTGGACCCTGCCCCCCCACAATCACTGCTATCCAAGGATTCTGCTGGCCCTGGAGCCAGGTCCCCACACCCAGGCAGCTCCTGCCAGCTGCAAGCAGCAAGTGCCCCACACTGCCCAGCTCCAGTTTCAGACCTGGCTGGAGGTCGGGCCTCACGGTGAGGGGGGGGGGGGGGGCACAGCTCCCCAATTTTCTGTCTGGCCCACCTCTAATAGCTTGAGAACTTTCAAAATTAGTTAACACCTATTTAAAGCAAATCCTGATAGATTTGGGTGAATAGCTCTTTCTAGAAGATTCATACACCCTTTGGGGTTGAAAAGACTCTAGTTCTCTCATCCTCCAGCAAGGACAGGGACCAACAAGACTTGATATTCCTAATTGTAAAGTTACAGAAAGCAAATGAAACTTTACAACATTTGGGCTGCTCTTACACATCATAAAAGCAGCACAAAGGGAACAATAGCTTTAAATAAACAAAGCTTTCCCAGCAATATTTGCAAGCCAAACATTCAAAGTGCCTGAAAACACTGGAACAATGACAGACAGGCTACCCAAAAAAATACAACTAGTTTTCATTGTTTAAGTGCAAGAAGTGAATAACCTCAATGGTGAAAACCGAACTGGATTTCTAGAGTGCTTCCATTTTCCTGAGTTTGAGGTGTTCTTGTTAATACAGGAAACGAGATTTGTTTAGCAGCATCTAGGATTTGTGACTTAACTGGGTCTCCAACCGTGAGCACTGTGAAAATAGAGCCTCCTGCAATCAGTATGGCTGCACAGGCCCCTCTGCATGCCTCGGATAAGGAATCATCAGCATTTTACAAACGGTGTTTAACTCACAAGGAAAGAAACTTCTTCCCCCATTTCAGACCAAGCAAAAATTCAGAATAAAGCATCGCTAAAATCCACCTCCACCCTCCCAGGCCTTTAATCTGCCCAGAAGGGCCCTGGCGAGGGCTTTACAGAGATTCGAACTCAAAGCACCAAATGTTTAGCACAATCCTCAAACCCCAAAGGCAATAGGGGCCAATGCAGGGTGGGGACTCAGCTGAGAAAAGGAGACTCAGCAACAAAACGAACCATCTGCGAAGCAAGGAGCGAGACCCGGGAGCAAAGGAGCCATGGGCAGCCCCAGGGTACTGGGGTCCCAACACCTCAGAGAGAGACAGACACAGCTTCATGTACCATCACCACCAGGATCATGCCAGGCAGACACACCCAGCGGGATGAAAAGTGAAGCTCCTGAACTGCCTCCTGCCCCGGCCCCCTTCCTGTACCCTCCCCCCTGCCCGCCGCACTCCCCTGGCCCCTTCCTGTACCCTCTCCCCACCCGCCTCACTGCCCCTACTCCCCCTCCTCTACCCTCCCCCCTGCCCGCCGCACTGCCCCTACACCCCCTTCCTCTACCCTCCCCCCACCCACCTCACTGCCCCTACCCCGCCTTCCTGTAACCTCCCCCCCGCCCCACTCCCTTCCTGTACCCTCCCCCCACCCGCCTCACTGCCCCTACTCCCCCTCCTCTACCCTCCCCCCGCCCCACTGCCCCTACCCGCCTCACCGCTCCTCTACCCTCCCCCCACCCACCTCACTGCCCCTACTCCCTTCCTCTACCCTCCCCCCTGCCCGCCTCACTGCCCCTGGCCCCTTCCTGTACCCTCCCCCCACCCACCTCACTGCCCCTACCCCCCCTTCCTCTACCCTCCCCCCACCCGCCTCACTGCCCCTACTCCCTTCCTCTACCCTCCCCCCTGCCCGCCGCACTGCCCCTGGCCCCTTCCTGTACCCTCCCCCCACCCGCCTCACTGCCCCTACTCCCCCTCCTCTACCCTCCCCCCTGCCCGCCACACTGCCCCTAAACCCCCTTCCTCTACCCTCCCCCCTGCCCACCTCACTGCCCCTACCCCCCCTTCCTGTACCCTCCCCCCGCCCACCTCACTGCCCCTACCCCCCCTTCCTGTACCCTCCCCCCCGCCCACCTCACTGCCCCTACCCCCCTTCCTGTACCCTCCCCCCTGCCCACCGCACTGCCCCTACCCCCTTCCTCTACCCTCACCCCGCCCACCTCACTGCCCCTACCCCCCCTTCCTCTACCCTCCCCCCTGACCGCCTCACTACCCCTGGCCCCTTCCCCTACCCTCCCCCCACCCACCTCACTGCCCCTACCCCGCCTTCCTCTACCCTCCCCCCACCCGCCTCACTGCCCCTACTCCCTTCCTCTACCCTCCCCCCTGCCCGCCGCACTGCCCCTGGCCCCTTCCTGTACCCTCCCCGCGCCCGCCTCACTGCCCCTGACCCCTTCCTGTACCCTCCCCCCTGCCCGCCTCACTGCCCCTGGCCCCTTCCTGTACCCTCCCCCCAGCCCGCCGCACTGCCTCTACTCCCCCTCCTCTACCCTCCCCCCTGCCCGCCACACTGCCCCTAAACCCCCTTCCTCTACCCTCCCCCCTGCCCACCTCACTGCCCCTACCCCCCCTTCCTGTACCCTCCCCCCGCCCACCTCACTGCCCCTACCCCCCCTTCCTGTACCCTCCCCCCCGCCCACCGCACTGCCCCTACCCCCTTCCTCTACCCTCCCCCCGCTCGCCGCACTGCCCCTACCCCCCCTTCCTCTACCCTCCCCCCACCCACCTCACTGCCCCTACCCCCCCTTCCTCTACCCTCCCCCCTGCCCGCTGCACTGCCCCGGCCCCTTCCTGTACCCTCCCCCCACCCGCCTCACTGCCCCTACTCCCCCTCCTCTACCCTCCGCCCACCCGCCTCACTGCCCCTACTCCCTTCCTCTACCCTCCCCCCTGCCCGCCTCACTGCCCCTGGCCCCTTCCTGTACCCTCCCCCCTGACCGCCTCACTGCCCCTGGCCCCTTCCTGTACCCTCCCCCCACCCACCTCACTGCCCCTACCCCGCCTTCCTCTACCCTCCCCCCACCCGCCTCACTGCCCCTACTCCCTTCCTCTACCCTCCCCCCTGCCCGCCACACTGCCCCTGGCCCCTTCCTGTACCCTCCCCCCACCCGCCTCACTGCCCCTACCCCGCCTTCCTGTAACCTCCCCCCCGCCCCACTGCCCCACCCCCTTCCTGTACCCTCCCCCCACGCACCTCACTGCCCCTACTCCCCCTCCTCTACCCTCCCCCCTGCCCGCCTCACTGCCCCTACTCCCCCTCCTCTACCCTCCCCCCTGCCCGCCTCACTGCCCCTACCCCCCCTTCCTGTACCCTCCCCCCACCCACCTCACTGCCCCTACTCCCCCTCCTCTACCCTCCCCCCTGCCCGCCTCACTGCCCCTACTCCCTTCCTCTACCCTCCCCCCTGCCCGCCTCACTGCCCCTACTCCCCCTCCTCTACCCTCCCCCCTGCCCGCCTCACTGCCCCTACCCCCCCTTCCTGTACCCTCCCCCCGCCCGCCTCACTGCCCCTACCCCCCCTTCCTGTACCCTCCCCCCACCCGCCTCACTGTCCCTACCCCCCCTTCCTGTACCCTCCCCCCACCCACCTCACTGCCCCTACCCCCCCTTCCTGTACCCTCCCCCCTGCCCGCCTCACTGCCCCTACCCCCCCTTCCTGTACCCTCCCCCCACCCACCTCACTGCCCCTACCCCCTTCCTCTACCCTCCCCCCACCCACCTCACTGCCCCTACCCCCCCTTCCTCTACCCTCCCCTCCCCCCGCCTGCTTGCCTCACTGCCCCTACCGTTCCCCTCGCCCGCCTCACTGCCCCGCGCCCCCTCGGTCTGACCGCCCCCCCCGCCCCGGCGCGGCACTCACAGGAGCTGACGCTGAGGAGCAGTAAGTGGAGCCGGCCCCGGGCCCAGCCATCGCCGCGCACCCAGCTACCCACAGAGCTCTGCGCGATGCCGCCCGCCGCTGCCTGACTGAGCCCCACCCGGCCCCGCTCATCGCCCGCAGGTGAGGCCCCACCCTTTCCCCAGGTGAGGCCCCGCCCTCTGTGCCCCCATTGGCTCCCGGCCCACGCCCACCGCCCCGTGCACCCCGCCCCCAAGTGCTGATTGGATGCCGGTACGGTGTCGTCAACCAATAATATAGTCAACCCTGTGCCCTGACTGTCTCACACCTACAGCTCCGCCCTAATTGGCTACCGGTGGGGGCCCTTAACCTCGCCCCCGTGAACTTAGTCCCCGCCGCAAGGCCCTCCCCTCCCCCCCGCCAGGACTCTCTGGTTGCCATGGTGACGGAGGCCACACTCTGCTCGATTGGCCCAAAGAACGCGACCCCCGCTCGGCGCTGATGGGGGCGGGGCTGCACCCAGGGACTGAGGCTCCCCCAAATCAGAGAGGCTGCTGGGAGAAACCTGCCCCCCCGCCCTGCCCCCAGCCCAGCTCACCCCCCACCCGTGTCCTGCACCCAGCCTCCTCCCTACGGCCTAGCTCACCCCCTTCCTGCACCTCCCTGTGGCCCAAGGTCCCCCCCACCCGACCCCCCAGTCCCTGCACCCAGGCTGAGCCCCACACACACCTTCCCTGTGGCCAGGAACCCGTCTGGCCAGGTCATGTCTCCCTCCTGCATCACCCAAGCCAGCCAGCCTTCCTCCCAAACCCTGTGGCCTGGCCCAGCTCAGTCCCCACCCCATGGTACCCCCTTCTAGGATGACCAGATACCACGTGTGAAAAATCGTGTCAGGGGGTAGGGGGTAATAGGTCCCTATATAAGAAAAAGCCCCCCAAATCAGGACTGTCCCTATAAAATCGGGACATCTGGTCACCCTACCCCCTTCCCAAGCCCAGCCCCACGCCCTGCCCCTTGTGGCCCAGCACCCCACCCTGCCGCCTGGTCTTAGTATGACAGGGCGGCCTGAGGCTGGGTGCTGGGGAAAGGCTCCCCCCCTCAGGCTCTGGCCCTGTCTCTATTCAGGGCCACATGAGCGGGTCTGAGCCAGGCAGTGCAAACTGAAGTTCCAGGTGGCAGCAACAGTTTCACCAGGAGAGCAGGAGAAACAGCATTTCCCTCCCCCAGGGGAATCCTGATTTTTGGGAAATGTTATCCGCAGAACAGAAAGTCCAAACACATTCCATTCGGTGACCTCGAAACATTTTGATCCTGCTGAACCATCATCATGTAACGTAACATATGAAGTACGTCATATGCACAGATGCTATATAGACCATTGCAATCAGGTCACAGATTTATGGGCAGACTTTATAGGCATGGAGGAATAAATTGGCAGGTTAAGAACATAAGAACAGCCATACTGGGTCAGACCAAAGGTCCATCAAGCCCAGTATCCTGTCTTCCGACAGTGGCCAATGGCAGGTGCCCCAAAGGCAATGAACAGACAGGTTATCATCAAGTGATCCATGCCCTGTCACCCAATCCCAGCTTCTGGCAAACAGAGGCTAGGGACACCATTCCTGCCCATCCTGGCTAGTAGCCATTGATGGACCTATCTTCCATGAATCTATCTAGCTCCCTTTTGAACCCTGTTATAGTATTGGCCTTCACAACACCCTCTGGCAAGGAGTTCCAGAGGTTGACAGTGCGTTGCGTGAAAAAAATACTTTCTTGTGTTTGTTTGCTACCTACTAATTTCATTTGGTGCCCCCTTGTTCTTGTATTATGAGAAGGAGTAAATAACACTTCCTTATTTACTTTCTCTATACCACTCATGATTTTATAGACCTCTATCATATCCCCCCTTAGTCGCCTCTTTTCCAAGCTAAAATGTCCCATTCTTATTAATCTCTCCTCATTCAGGTCTATACCCCTAATCATTCTTGTTGCCCTTTTCTGAACCTTTTCCAATTGCAATATAACTTTTTTGAGATGGGTCAACCACATCTGCATGCAGTATTCAACCTGTGGGTGAACCAGGGATTTATATAGAGGCAATATGATATTTTCTGTCTTATTATCTATCCCTTTCTTGATGATTCCCAACATTCTGTTTGCTTTTTTGACTGCCACTGCACATTGAGTGGATGATTTCAGAGAACTATCCACAATGACGCCAAGATCTCGTTCTTGAGTGGTAACAGCTAATTTAGACCCCACCATTGTATATGTATAGTTAGGACTATGTTTTCCAATGTGCATTACTTTGCATTTATCAACATTAAATTTCATCTGCCATTTTGCTGCCCAGTCACCCAGTTTTGTGAGATCCTTTTGTAGCTCTTTGCAGTCTGCCTGGGACTTAACTATCTTGAGTAGTTTTGTATCATCTGCAAATTTTGCCACCTCACTGTTTACCCCTTTTTCCCGATCGTTTATGAATATGTTAAATAGGACTGGGCCCATTGGTTTCCATTAGCCAGCTCCAGTCAGCCTGATTCAGAGAAAGGTGGAGGGAGTCAGCGGTTGCAAAAAATCAGACACTGTTTTTCTTCTCTGTTACTCTGTGTGTCCCTACAAGGTGTGTTGATTGCTACAATATTACTTGTGGTGAGGGGGACAATGGGGCTCACCTCCCGGGTACTGTGGACATTGTTATCACTGGTGGACGAGGGCCCTTCGTTTTCAGTTTTTATTTATTTTTTCCTGGGAATTGATCAGTGTTTATTACCACAACAATAACAAAAAAAAACTTCTAATAATTTTTATGGGTAAATATCGGAGTTTATTTTGGTGGTCTGAAAGATGGGGGGGGAGTATTCAGTAAATTAATGCTTTCAATTCCATTAATCGATGTGGTTTGCTGCAGAACTAAAGCACAAGGCCACCTCTGAGTTTAAGAAAATAATATATCTCTGATCCCCAAATAAAAGTTATCATTTGAATAAAGAGTTTACTGTTGTAGACTTAGAACTATTAGCCTATAAATATTTACAGTAAAATCTTTTTTATCCGGCATGTTGGGAGTATGGGGGATGCCAGTAAGTGAAAAATTCCGGTTAACTAAAAGGGACGGAGTTTGGGTGCGGGAGGGGAGTGCAGGGCTGGGGGTTAGGGCACGGGAGGAGGTGCAGGATGCAGACTCTGGGAGGGAGTTTGGGTGTGGGAGGGAGCTAGGGGCGTGGGAGGGATTTTGGGGTGCCGGATCTGGGGGGGGCGATCAGCTTGGGCGGCTTCCTGCAAGCAGTGACCTGTCCTTGCTGCTCCTAGGTGGACATGCTGCAAGCGGGTCTGCACGCTGCCCCTGCCCCAGCTTGAGCGCTGGCTCCGCAGCTCCCATTGGCCACGGTTCCCGGCCAATGGGAGTTGCAGGAGCGGCACCTGTGGGCAGAGGCAGCGTGCAGAGCCGCCTAGTCATGCCTCTGCCTAGGAGCAGCAGGGACAGATGGCCGTTTCCAGGGAGCCACACGGAGCCAAGTAGGGAGCCTACCGGCCCTGCATCAACCAGAGCATAAACCGGACTTTCTATGAAAATTTGAAATGCCGGTTTAAAGGGCTTTCCAGTTGGTACAGGGCCAGATAGCACCGTTTTTACTGTACATTTAATAATTGGGCCACACAATTTGCAGCACATACACTCAAATTCATCCTTTTCTCCTGTTTTTCTTTTTTTTTAAACTTTCAAATACTTCCTTGTGTTCTGAAACGTATTCTCATACAGATTTTCATTTTCTTCCCATTTTAGTGTGTCAAATCTTTAAACCATTATCTGCTAACAGCTTGAAATGTGTACGTGGTGGGCATGAGATTCATCAGTACGTTCAGATGCGCACGCACTTCAGAGCTTGCGTGCGTGCATGCGTGCCTGTTTGTTTATTGTGTGTATCTTCTAACCCAGTGAAAAGAACAGGAGTACTTGTGGCACCTTAGAGACTAACAAATTTATTAGAGCATAAGCTTTCGTGGGCTACAACCCACTTCTTCGGATGCATAAATTTGTTAGTCTCTAAGGTGCCACAAGTACTCCTGTTCTTTTTGCGGATACAGACTAACACGGCTGCTACTCTGAATTCTAGCCCAGTGGTTCTCAAACTTTTGTACTGGTGATACCTTTCACATAGCAACCCTCTGAGTGCGACCCCCCCATATAAATTATATATTTAACACCATTATAAATGCTGGCGGCAAAGCGGGGTTTGGGGTGGAGGCTGGCAGCTCGCGACCCCCCATGTAATAACCTTGTGACCCCCTGACAGGTCCTGATCCCCAGTTTGAGAACCACTGTCCTCTCTCTGTGCTGTCAGACTCTGATTTGCAGGCAAGCGCCTGCTTTTGACGGGGCCTGACTTTTGCTCATAGCGTAACTTTTGCTGATTTTGGTTCAGGCCTCAGGTCTTGCACTAGGCCCGTGCTTCAGGCTCTCTTTCTACTACGGTAGTTACAATCACAGCAGAAAGTGCAAGTTTCAAAACTCCCCTCCCTTATTCCCATCAAATGTTGTACTAAGACATGGCGCTGATTGTGATGATTAGCTTTGGAGTTCCTCGCTCCAGTCCCTGCCACGGCGAGTACAGCCTGCCAGGGGCCGGGCGCAGGGAAAAGGAAGAGGCCAGTACGATTTTTGGCTGTATGAAACAATAATATTTTGGTCCCTATTTCTGCACAGAAACTTGGCACGGTTTTCCACAGGCAGTGGTGATTTTAGCTGCTAGCTTGCTCACGAAGGCGCAGAGCACAGCTGCTGCTGGTGTCCCAAAACTGCCAGGGTTTATGTGTCACTAGCCTGGTTGGTGCAATGGTGCCAGCTGAATTCATGGTCAAGTGGCATGGGAAAGTGTTGTACTGCAGAGGAAGAAATAAGGCTGCTACCCTAGAAACCTGTGGGAGAGGATCACAGAGTACCTCCGTGAAAGTTTCATTGAGATCTCTCAAGAGGCTACATAGGACATCCCTGTGTACATAAACAACCCCTCCCCTGCCTCCCCTAACCCAGCAGAAGGAAACGCTGATGCCAACTCTCTCTGTGTGTTGTACCTCTTCCTCTTCTCAGACAAGTCAAATGATGAAAAGTTGATACCTGTGTCTTGAAACATTGCCAGGGGAAATGCATGCACGCACTTACGCAAGGTTCTTCCCCTTCAGCAGGCTCGTCCATGCTTGCCTGGTGGGACTGGCTAGACTGTGGCAGCATCTCAAACAGGTGCTGGCTCACAGCAAAGCTGCCCTGCCACTGGGTCTCCCCCTCTTCCTCCCACAGCGGGGGTCTGGCTCAGGCTCCTCTGAGGTATTTACGGTGGTTGCATATAGAGCAGGCAGCTCAGTGTAAAAGCTGCAGGTCTGTGGCTCAGCACCAGGTCAATTGTTGGCCTCCCTGGGCGCGGGGTCTGCCCACTGCAGTTCCTTTGCTTCCATCCGGCACCTCTACTGATCCCCGTTGTACCCCTCTGGCTGCATTCCCCCAGGCAATCTTCATAGAGATCCACAGCCTCTTCTCCCCCCAGGCCCAGGAGCTCCAATAGCTCCAGTCTACTCTAGATCAGAGTGCATTTGGAGCATGTAGCCAGCATACTTGATTGGGCAATTGCACGCAACAAAGGCGAGCTGCTAGGTGTGCTCGCCCAGCTGCGCAATCAGGAAAAGGCATTTCAAAAATATGTGGGGGGTTTTAAAAGGACGGGGGGAGGGGAAGTTGTTTCCAGTCTCTGGAGGCTGGGTCACGGAGTTCACAATTGTGACCAGAGCAGCCACTGTTTGGTATTGTGGGACAGCTGCTGGAGGACTGTAAGGGTCAGCTCTCCTACTGCTATAGGTCGACCACAGTGCAATACCAGTAGGGAAGGTGGTTTTCCAGTATTGCCTTATTGGGGTACTTCATGGAAGCAGGAGACAGTTTGAGCCTAGACACACACAGCTAGGGTTGGTGCACGGTGGCTTACATCAACCTCACTTTCTAGTGTAGAAAGGCCACCTCCCTGCAGGATGTAGCTGCATTTACACCAGGGTTTTTGTCAACATCACTATGTTGCTGGGGTAGGAGGCGTCACACCCCTGCCACTATAACTTTACTGTGTAGACTAGGCCTTAGTTCTATTTAAGTGCACTTAACTTAAACCTGACTTAAGCTAAAGCAAAATAAGTGGCTCTTAAACTGAAATAGAAGCGTCCAGAGAGGTCTGCAGCAATTTAACTGACTGTTTCAGACAACGCCTTAAGTTAAACCAGTGCAGTTTTCCTGTGTAGACAAGAGCTTAGATCATAGCTTAAAAAGAACCAACTTCCATGTGCTCCGGAGTTCCCTGTTCCCCACTGCTCTCTGGAGCAGAGCCTCCGAGGTGCTGGGATCAGCTGCAAGATGCCACCCGTTCGTTGTGTTCCACTTCCCGCTGGCAGAGGGGAGACACGTTTGCCAGGATGTGACAACACCCGTGGATTATTCAGAACAACTCCAGGGGTTGCTTGTCATGCTCTAGACCAGGGGTCTCAAACACGCGGCCCACGTGGTTATTTTCTGCAGCCCGCGAGCCCCTCGCAGCCCCCCAGCCCTCCCCCAGTGTTTACCTAGAGCGGCTCCGGCCGGCCGTGCACCGGGGGCAGGGCAGGCTCCCTGCCTGCCTGCCCTGCACCGCTCCAGGAAGAGGCTGGAACGTGGGGAAGTGGGGGCGGAGGGGCTGTGTGTTGCTGTTGCTTCAGGCAGCGCCCCCAGCAGCTCACATTGGCCGGGAACGGGGAACCGTGGCCAATGGGAGCTGCTGGGGGCAGTGTCTGAAGCAACAGAAACAGCCCCTCCACCCCCCTTCCAGCCTCTTCCCAGAGCAGCATGGGGGCGGGGCGGGGCGGGGCGGGGCAGGGCAGGGAGCCTGCCCTGCCCCTGGTATGCGCCGGGCCAGATCCTGCCTCCTGAACCCCCTGCCCTGAGCCCCCTGCCTCACCCCGCACCCCTCCTGCAGCCCAACCCACTGCCCTGAGCCCCCTGCTGCACCCCGCACTCCTCTTGCACCCCAACCCACTGCTGCCCCCTGCTGTACCTCACACCTCCTGCACCCCACACCCCAACTCCCTGCCCTGAGCCCCCACCTCCACCCCCTGGGGGCAGGGAGGGGGCAGAGTTGGGGTGGGGATTTCAGGGAAGGGGTTGGAATGGGGGCAGGGAAGAGGCGGGGCAGGGGCAGGGCCTCATGGAAGAGGTGGAGTGGGGGTGGGGCCAAGTGCAGCAGGGGGGAGGTGTCAGTAATGCAGCCCTCGGGCCAATGTACTAGTCCTCATGTGGCCCTGAGGGTCTAGTGCCCCATGGTACAAGAGCCCAAGAGATCTAGTTTTGCCAATGCAAGTTCTGCATGCAGACCAGCCCTAAGCATGGTCAGAAATGAGACATTTTTTATTGTTATTGGGGAGGTTGTGCAATTTTTTTAATGTGAATAAGGGCTCACCCATGTGAAGAGGCTGAGAAACACAAATCCGTACAAAGACTTTAATATAATCTAAAACCTGGCTGACCCTGAGCAATTTCCACTGTTGTCTTGTTGCCATCATACAATCGTAGATTAGGGTTGGAAGAGACCTCAGGAGGACATCTAGTCCAACCCCCTGCTCAAAGCAGGACCAACACCAACTAAATCATCCCAGCCAAGGCTTTGTCAAGCTGGGCCTTAAAAACCTCTAAGGATGGAGATTCCACCACCTTCCTAAGTAACCCATTCTAGTGCTTCACCACCCTCCTAGTGAAATAGTGTTTCCTAATATCCAACCTAGACCCTGCCCCCCCCCCCCAGCAACTTGAGACCATTGCTCCTTGCTCTGTCATCTGCCACCACTAAGACCAGCCAAGCTCCATCCTCTTTGGAACCCTCCTTCAGGTAGTTGAAGGCTGCTATCAAATTCCCCCTCACTCTTCTCTTCTGCAGACTAAATAACCCCAGTTCCCCCAGCCTCTCCTCATAAGTCATGTGCCCCACCCCCCTAATCATTTTCATTGCCCTCCACTGGACTCTCTCCAATTTGTCCACATCCCTTGGGGGGGGGGGGGAGGAGGAGAGGGGGAGAAGAAGACGACAGATGGACCAAAACTGGACGCAATACTCCAGGTGTGGCCTTACCCGTGCCAAATAGAGGGGAATAATCACTTCCCTCGATCTGCTGACAATGCTTCTATTAATGCAGCCCAATATGCCGTCGGCCTTCTTGGCAACAAGGGCACACTGCTGACTCATATCCAGCTTCTCGTCCACTGTAATCCCCAGGTCCTTTTCTGCAGAACTGCTGCTTAGCCAGTCAGTCCCCAGCCTGTAGCAGTGCATGGGATTCTTCCATCCTTCACATACGTCCCATCCCTTATCAGAGCCATGTACTACATCGGAGGAAATGCTAGAGAGCTCTCTTTTCCAGGAGTGGCTGCAGAGAAAATCCCCCGTGCAGAGGTGGCTGAGGGGCACCCAGTATGTTATAGAAATAGCAGGCTACAGGTGGAAGTGGCAGATTCAGCTGAAGAATTGATGGTCATTTTCCTACCCCACCTCAATCTACCTCCTTAAGAGCGGAGGACTTACCCCATAGGAAGCGTATGGGTGGGGGTCCCAGATTCCCAGGGGAGCTGGGGGAGATGGAGTGAATGTGGGGGTGCAGATATCTCCCCCCCAATAAAGTGCCTGAATCCCCCAGCTGCTATCGGGGGCAGGAGGAGTGACTACATTTGGAGCAGGTGAGACACTGGGCTGGAAGGTGAGGCAGAAAGCAGAGTGGCAGCTTCTCAGACAGGTGCGTTAGCCAAGAGCCCACCAGGGCCCAGAGCGTTCCCATCCCAGCACCGGGCATCAGCAGCAATAGGACGACGTTGCAGCAAGGAAGCAAAGGAAGAATCCTCAGGGTAAAGCCAGCTGCTGGGCGTGGAGGGACAGACACCAGCCCTCGCGGAGTCATTTCCACTTCACTTCCCTTCCTTCTCAGACCATTCCTTGTAGCTGCTTTCGTAGTTACGGGCCCTGCAGAGACAGGAAGTGACATATGGATCAGAATGAGAGATGGGAGGGACTATCCACAGCTAGATGGACCCGCTGCCTCTGGAGTGGAAGAGACAAACCCAGCCCTGTGACTGCTCATGGGCCAGAAACCCAAGTGGGACCAGAACATCAGAGGCGGAGCTGTGCCCAGAACTTTGAGAAATAACCTGTCCCCAGCACAGGGTCATACGGATGAATTTGAAGGGTCCCTGAGGAACCAAGGTAGCTGTGGGAACATTCCCTATGGGGTTAGAGCATAAGAACATAAGAACGGCCGTACCGGGTCAGACCAAAAGTCCATCTAGCCCAGTATCCGGTCTACCGACAGTGGCCAATGCCAGGTGCCCCAGAGGGAGTGAACCAACAGGCAATGATCAAGTGATCTCTCTCCTGCCATCCATCTCCATCCTCTGACAAATAGAGGCTAGGGACACCATTCCTTACCCATCCTGGCTAATAGCCATTAATGGACTTAACCACCATGAATTTATCCAGTTCTCTTCTAAACACTGTTATAGTCCTAGCCTTCACAACCTCCTCAGGTAAGGAGTTCCACAAGTTGACTGTGCGCTGCGTGAAGAAGAACTTCCTTTTATTTGTTTTAAACCTGCTGCCTATTAACTTCATTTGGTGACCCCTAGTTCTTGTATTATGGGAATAAGTAAATAACTTTTCCTTATCCACTTTCTCCACATCACTCATGATTTTATATACCTCTATCATATCCCCCCTTAGTCTCCTCTTTTCCAAGCTGAAGAGTCCTTGCCTCTTTAATGTCTCCTCATATGGGACCCGTTCCAAACCCCTAATCATTTTAGTTGCCCTTTTCTGAACCTTTTCTAGTGCCAGTATATCTTTTTTGAGATGAGGAGACCACATCTGTACGCAGTATTCGAGATGTGGGCGTACCATCGATTTATATAAGGGCAATAATATATTCTCAGTCTTATTCTCTATCCCCTTTTTAATGATCCCTAACATCCTGTTTGCTTTTTTGACCGCCTCTGCACACTGCGCGGACATCTTCAGAGAACTATCCACGATGACTCCAAGATCTTTTTCCTGACTTGTTGTAGCTAAATTAGCCCCCATCATATTGTATGTATAGTTGGGGTTATTTTTTCCAATGTGCATTACTTTACATTTATCCACATTAAATTTCATTTGCCATTTTGTTGCCCAATCACTTAGTTTTGTGAGATCTTTTTGAAGTTCATCACAGTCTGCTTTGGTCTTAACTATCTTGAGCAGTTTAGTATCATCTGCAAACTTTGCCACCTCACTGTTTACCCCTTTCTCCAGATCATTTATAAATAAGTTGAATAGGATTGGTCCGAGGACTGACCCTTGGGGAACACCACTAGTTACCCCTCTCCATTCTGAGAATTTACCATTAGTTCCTACCCTTTGTTCCCGGTCTTTTAACCAGTTCTCAATCCATGAAAGGACCTTCCCTTTTATTCCTTGACAACTTAATTTACGTAAGAGCCTTTGGTGAGGGACCTGTCAAAGGCTTTCTGGAAATCTAAGTACACTATGTCCACTGGACCCCCCCTTGTCCACATGTTTATTGACCCCTTCAAAGAACTCTAATAGATTAGTAAGACACGATTTCCCTTTACAGAAACCATGTTGACTATTGCTCAACAGTTAGCTAGGAATTACTCTGTCCTCTCTCTCAGTAGCTAACCAAGACTTTGTCTCTGTGGCCTTGGTGAGAATCTGGAGTACCACCATCCCCTCCAGTGGGTTTACTCCAGAATACACCAGTATAAGCAAGATCGGTGCTGAGGGATATCTGAGCCCTCACCTTCTCCACCCGACCCACTGATTTCTCTATTAATAACCCTATACGTGAGAGCTTAGGGGGGCGCTCAGAAGGGCTGGAGTCCATAGGACCCAGGGCATTTTAAGCACCTACACCCCTTGCCTCCAAACCCACAGAGCCCATGGTACGTTCACAATCTCCCTGAGGGTCTAGTGCCCCATGGTACAAGAGCCCAAGGTGGAGGGGCAGGCTCACTTGGCGTAGCCAAGGGTTATGGCGATCTTTGTGGCCTGAGCCACTCTCCTGCCCCTCTGGCAGTAGAAGATCAAGTTCTCGTCATCCATCCGTGGCTTGTCCATGCCATATTTCATCTTAAACGTCTCAGGGTCCATCTTCAGGGCTTCCTCGACTTCTGCCACTGGGTGGGGGAAAGAGAGAGAGATGATCGCAATCAGCAGTGTTGGTGTATCACATCTCCACTAGATGGGGATGTGACACTAGCTAATGGAGTTACTCCTTTAGCTCAAGTGGTAAAGGTCTGTATCTTGATGCTGAAGTTGCAGAGTTAAACCCTGATGATGATGATTGTGGGCGACTGCTACACTGCTCCATAAATACAGGCGATGATGCTCTTATGTTTATGCATGCAAGTCCCACGTTCTTTATAAAGGGACACAAGCTACCACTTTTCCCACTCCTGAAATGCAGCACCTTCTGTGGTGGAACACAGCAAATGAGCAAGACACGGAAACTCTGCACGTCCATTTAGAACAGGAAGTGAAGTAGAATCCTGCATCCATTTAAAACCACCAAGGTAGTTTAAGGAAGGAGAGAATTCCCCAAGCTGGAATTCGGCCAGGGTTACACCCTATTAGGAGTGCTAGTAATAATGCAGAATTCAGGCCTGTATTTTTGCCTGAGATAGAATTTTAGATTTGTTTGCTCATTTAATTTTTGATACATTTATATTCTTACTAATATGTGTAAACAAAGGACAGACACTGTGCATGTTGCTTCTGCCTAGCCAGATACGTTTGTTAGTATAATGGGAACAGATAAGAACAGTTGAAGTGTTACTGGGTATAATGAAAGTATAATATAGGAGTGCACATGTTAACACTGCCTCAACCTCTATCTTAAGGGAAGGTCAAACAACCCGTTGGGAAGGGCAGGAGGGGATTGGGGGGAAGGTATAACACACTAAAAGGCAAAAAAAAAAAAAAAAAAAGTGCACCTGTTCCTGACTGTACCACAACCTCACTCCTTACCCCTCCCATGGGATACAAAAGAGGTGGGACCAAACCCCCAGACTCATGACCCCCAAAACGGAACATGACCATCAATTGTAAGGGGGGGGGGACCCCAAGCGTGCATTGCAGGTATAATGCTGCCTGCTAAAGTGGGGAGAGAACGGAACACTGGGGAACAAGGCTCTGCAGTGTCAAAGTTATTGACATGCTGCCTTAAAACCAACCCCAATAAACATCACATTGCCTGCACTTCGGACTTCTGGTCTTCTGCTTTCTGTCTGTGGGACAAGAACCAGGGGAGGGGGTGAAGGGAAAGCCCTCTACACACCCATCTGCTTGTGCACACGTAGGGTCTTCATTGATCCAGCTTTGGTCTCATGTCACTTCCCCAGCACACTGGAGAGCAGGGAAGAAAGAGCGCCCCCTGCTGAGTTACTAATTCCACTTTCTCCAGGGCTCTAGTGCTATGTATCAGGAACGATGGGCCTGGAGTCCTTGCAGCTGACCTGGGGCTGGCTGGCTCAGCCCTCAGGCAGGCTAATGAGCCCAGCTGGGCTGTGGCAGAGTCGCCTGATTGGCTCTTCCATTGGCTGCAAGGAGACTACGGAGCTGCATTTAAACTCAGCGGCAGGTCGCTGACTCCTCCATGCTTCTGCCCGCAGCTGCGATCACTCCTGTGCCCGCCTTGTTTCCAGTCCTGCTCCAGCCCTGCTCAGTTCCTGACTCCAGCTTTGACCCTTGGCTCTGACCGCTCGGCCTGACCGCTCATGCCCTGGTCTGTGACACTACATGTTGCCCTCTGCAGTGGGGGGGACGCTCCCTCTAAGTGCAATCGAAGCCCTGGTTGCTGGCACCCACAGCAAACCCTCACCTGGAATATTGACCGAGTTGGCGATATGGCCGTTCGCCACCTCCTCTGGCAACCGCACGTCGATAATCCGAGCATTCCCGCTGTCGACCAGCGCTTTCATGTCCTTGTGGGAAATGATGTTTCCTTTGTGGAAAGCAGAAACCAGCAGTCACTTCTTCCGCTCCCCCAGCAAGCCTTCGCCCCCAGCAACCAGGGGCAAACCCCTCTGCTCCCCCAATCACAGGGACGGAGAGTCGGGGGGTCATCCACAGGCTGCAGCAGATCAGCCCTTGCAGCCCCTCACATGGTCTAGTCTCCTCCCCGTGTGAGATGATTCCTAGCTACACTGAGGCCCTGTACACTGCTCTCAGTGAGAAACTGAACTTTACACCACCAGGGCCAGTGCCGTATAAAAGGGCCTTTGTCATATCTGTCAGAATTCTGATTTACACAATCTCTTGGGCAAAACTGGAATTACATTAAACCCAACCAACTTAAGTTTAAGTATTTTGGGAGTTCAGGGATTGTACGGCACTTCTCTTGGAGGATGGCCTTGACTAACACAATTTCTGGACGATATTAGAAACTTCAGGGGATGTTTTGGGACAATACATGGGAAGTGGATTTCCCAGGAAATACTTGGAGGCTGAAGGAAATGCAAACGACCCACCTCCATCTATCCTTTAGAACAGTGATTCCCAAACTTTAACAACCTGTGAACCCCTTTCACTAAAATGTCAAGTCTTGCGAACCCCCTCCTAAAAATGAATATTTCCAGGAATTTTCTCCTTTACCTGAGTATAAATTATAAAAGCAGTGATCTTGGAAATATAAAATTTGTTTTTATGGCATGCTTATTACACACTATTTATTATTTATCATTACAGCATGTTTATTACATTATGAAAACAGCAACACTCTTTCAAGATCTCACTTTCATAGCTTGTATCACTTTGAATAAGCCTGTTATAAGACAAGGCTCCTATGTTTCATCAAGGAGCATCAGATGTGAAACAGCAGGAAGGTACTGTATTTAAGAAGCCAACTCAAAGAGTTCCTCCTACACAAGCATTCAGGTCTTGAGCAGTCCAGGCAAACAATGCATGTTACAACAAAGCTTAAACTTGTTCTTCATAATAATTTTAAAAACAATACTAGCTGCCTATTTAATTTAAAAAAACAGCAAAAAATATCCACCTCCCTTTCCATTTCTTATAAGGAGTCTTGAAGTTTAAATCTCCTCAGTGTGATAGATATGCTTGCTTTATCTACTTAGGTCTTGGAAGTCCAGGGGCTCCGGGCTACTGGCCCTGTGCTGCTCGGGATCCCTGGGGACAGCTCTGCCTGCCATTAGGGTATTCCCCCCCCCCCCCCGAGAACCCCCTGTAACATTTCGCGAACCCCCAGGGGTTCACAAACCCCAGTTTGGGAACCACTGCTTTAGAAGCTGCACTTGGAGCAGAGATCGTGTTGTCTGGTGGATTATCTGTTCAAGGTCACTTCAAAGAACCCAACTGGATAAAGGAGTGACTCTCAGTGTTCTCTTCTGAACAGAGAGTGGGATGAACTTGACACCGCAGGGAAACCCCTGGGCGGGGCTGGGAAGGGCTGCTCCTACCAAAGCCTACATTGGAGGGGGTGATCTCTGGTAAGCTTATTAGCAGGCGTTTAGGTTTTTTAATTGTTTTTTCATATGTTTTCTCTGCAACACTTTTGCCTCAAAAATTAATAGGCTCATGTAGGAAGAACTGCAGTGCCTAATTAGCGCCAGGGCTTGCCAGGGCTGAGCCCCGGCATCTCCGGGCCTGGCAGTTCAGAGCCCCGGCATCTCCGGGCTTGCCTCATGAGTTATGAAAGTAAAAAAAAAAAATTGCTTGAGCCAACTTCCCCTTTGCCAGGTGGGTGTTCGACCTGCCCCCTGCCCTGGCCCCGGCCCACCCCTACACCACCCTCACCCTACCCCCTTCCCCAAAGTCCCCGCCCCCATTCCACCCCCTTCCCCCAAGTCCCCACCCTGCCTTTTCTCCGCCTCCTCCCCGCTCCGCCCCCTCCCTCCCGGAAAGTCCAAAGCACCGCCAAACAGCTGTTAGGCAGCAGGAAGCGCTGGGAGGTAGGCAGAGGAGTGGGGACACAGTGCACTCAGGGGAGGAGGAGGCGAGGAGAGCTTGGCTGCCAGTGGGTGCTAACCACCCGCTAGTTTTTCACCATGGATGCTCCAGCCCCAGAGCACCCACGGAGTCAGCGCCTATGAGCCCTGGCATTTCATTACAAATTAAGCACTGAAGAACCATGCGGTAACTTATAATTGTAGCAATTCCACTGTTATTAGTCTCTGAGGGGAAAGCCAGCAGGCCTGCTTGGGCAGACTAACCCAACACAGGGAAGGCAGGGAGCTGCAGCAGCCTGGAGAGACCTCAGCCAGCAAGGAGAGAGACCCATGTCTCCACCCTAGAGAGATGACAACCGGGGGAGCTGCAAGTCAGACCGGGTACCCTTGCTGGGCCAGTGAGGTGCAGGTGCCCTGAACTGACACAAGAATCAGGCCCCTTGTCTTTAGTAGGAGTCACTCATGGGCAAAATCCGGCCCCTATAAGGCAACAGCAGAGCCGGGTTATTCCTTTAACCATTGATTTTCCAGACACAGGATTCATTTGCTCCTGACATGCTGGAGCAGGGTTCAGGCTGTGCAAGACACCGGGGGGGGGGGGGGGGGGTGCGCGCCAAATTCTGCTCTCGTTCACACACTGTAAACTCTGACTGCTGCGGGCTGTATTCAAGGGCACACAGAGAGAGAGAGAGAGAAAGAGACCTGGATACAGAGCATGGAAGTGAATTTTCCCCACAGCTGGCCCTGGACCTGTAGACACGGCCGAGTCCAGTACTGAGGCTTATTGGGGGGAGATCTCCCAGCATTGCTCTAGCACCTGCAGCTTTGTCTAGACGAGGGGGAAAGGTTTAAAAAAGGCACGGGGGTAGCTCAGCCGATTTGAAACCCCACCCAGTGTGGATGTAGCTTACCACCTCCACAGTCACATCAGCAGGTCGTGCTGTAGTGTAGCCCTTGTCTAGCCAAGGGGCTCTGTCTACACACAAGAGTTGTCCCAGTTTAACGATGTCAGTACAGGAAAGGGAATAAGTCACCCCAGTCTGAGGCACCCTCACACCAGTATAACTGCATCCACAACTGGGATTGTGCCAGAATGACTATCTGTAAAAATAAAAATCACATCCCCACTCCCGCACCGCCTCACAGCAGAGTTATACCAGGACGGATGCTGTGTAGATAGGAAAAAAACCCACTGTTTTCCCTATTGAGTTTAACCCCAACTGAAAACCCCATTTGGCACCAATGTAGACAGTCTAAAGCCTTCAGCTCAGTTTGAATAGGTCGAGTTACAGTCTCAGCTTTAACTCAACCAGTTCAGCATCTAGGGTCATGGGAGGGGCTGAGTGCAAGAGGAAGAGGGCAGCTCCAGGGAACGGGGGCTGACGGCACGGTAGCTTTTCAGAGGAGGGGAGGGTTGGAATGCTTGTCATCGGAACTGGGCCCAGCAAACACACCTATCCCCAACTTCAGTCACTCCCAATCCCAGGGTGCACTAGGCTAGGGCAGGAGCCTCCTCCGGGTCTGTACCGAGGCCCAGCTCCGAAGGTCACGTAGGAGGCAGGATACGCCAAAAACCACTTGTCGGCTCTCAGGAGACTCCATTCTCTGCGAAGGTTGCTCTTTTAGCAGGGCAGCCCAATGGGCTTCTGGTTCCAGGCTCTCCCCAGCCCTTGCAGCAAAGCACATGCCTGTTTTCCCATCAAGACGCTTGGGCACTGTCCAATCTTTAATCTATCGCAGCCAGTACAGGGAGTAGTTGCAGGAGGCCGGGGAAGGGGCAGTAACACCACCGGCTATTGTAAGCTTGCAAGTGACTTCCAAAGAGCCCAGTGCGGACGTGCGCACGCAACCACCCACCCACACGCAGGCTCTGCAAGTCCCCATTTCCTTACTGGCGTCCAAGTGGATGGCTTCCGATTTCTGAGTGGTCCCAACGTTGTTCTGAGCCTCGCAAAAATAATCCCCCGTGTCGAAGCTGGTTACGGGCTCATTCATCTGGAGTGGGAAAGAAGGCGTGAGGGAGGCATAGACAGAGGCGTAAACTCCCCACGAGTCAAGCAGCCCCCTGCCCCGTGCATACCAGCACTCCTGTCTTGGTGTCGATCGCGTAGCAGGAGTTCCTGAATTTCTCGTTGATCTTGGGGTTGGAGGTCATAAGGACGTCGTACCTGTAGCATTGGCAGGTAGGAGGTGGAGAGCCATCTGTTTCCATGCATGTCAGCACAAGGCAAAGAGGCACATGTTACAGATGACCCTTGAACCCACCGCTGTGACCCCCTGCCCTAAACACACCCAAGACGCGGTCATCTGCATTTGTTAAATTGCGTTTAGTCTAATCCAGTCAGTCATGGGTTAATAGAGGACCGGCTAAGTGACATGAAGGCAAACAAATGGCCAGCTCATTTTAAGTGAAGTAAGTGGTAAGCAGCATCCATGTCTAGCTTGATAGTCCGTTGACTCGTGAACTAAGTCAGTGGCTGGGCCCCCTTCCATTGACAGGGCTTTCTTGGCACTGCTCCAGGGCTGATCAGTGACGTTCCAGAGCTCAGGCCAGTGTAACTGTCATTCCCCGACAACGCACCTTTAATTGCGATGGGGAAGGAGTGAAAAGCGGTTCCTTCCTGACCCATGCAGAGATCCTGTGCTGCCCTGAAGCTTGATTATACTCATGTCAGCACAACTACAAATAGGAGTGGACTTTTCTTTAAAATCCAGCCACACTATTGTCTGGATCTCCTGGGACACATTCCACAGAGAGCAGCAGTTCCTTGCGTGGGTTCTGCACCAGCTGCCCTTTAATTCACGAGAGGATTAATGGCACTCACTGGGCTGGCTCTTCCATTGCCCTGCTCCCTGGGCAGTCATTTACACCACAATAAAATGGGTGTGGAATGCAACTAAATCAGAGCAGCTCTCGGTGTTCTGGTGCAAACGACTGTACGAAGAGCAGGGAGACAGAATCAGGTGCCCGGCGTTCAACATAAATGGCAAGTGCACATGGGGAGAAGTGTCACTGACCAGAAATTAACGCTTTGACTACGAGCCCTGCTGCTGGCAGTAGCCACCCTGCTGACAGGTGAAAGGTGCGATGCTGGCCGTGTGGGTGAAACCAGTGTCCCTCCCACTTTGATGGAGCAACTTGTCGAAACAAAATGTTTGACCAAAACTGCTGCAATCCTGAAGGAAGGAAACAGAGTTTGGTCCAACACTGGGCTCCCATTCGGTGACTGATTTCGCAGCGCTGGTGAAAGGTGCTAGACTGACAGCATTTGTGAGTGAGGCTCTGGGTACGGCCACAGAACAGGCACTGTAAAAGTAGTGCAATCTTCCCCCCCTAATCTTTTGCCAGGGACCTCAGCCCAGCCATGAAGGGACCATTTCTGGGGTGAGGACAGTCTCCATTGGTTTCTGCAGACAATACACCCAAGGTTCAGATTGGTGCTGACAGTGAGTCTTCAAGGTGTGAAAAAGTGGACTGACAGCACATCTGTATGAAGGGGATCTCTGCTTAAATGCCATTCGCATGTAATGCAAGATAAGCATGGACTTGCCCACGTCAGCAGGGGGAACAGTTACAGTGTCAGACTTCCTGAGTGCGTGTTACAGAAATAACAGTGCCCCCATGTAGCTAGGATTGTTTCTTCTTTGCCACATAATGGGCTATGCATTTACCTGTGCGAGGCAGTCCTCGAGAACCAGTTGTGTTTAACGGTTCTGAAGATGCGGAGCCAACAGAACTGGAGGCTTTTGAAACCATTGGATAATCTGGGCATTAGGCTTTCCCCAGGGCCCCCCTTCGAACCTGGCTAGCCTGACTGGATTACAGGATACTTGCCACTGCCCAAAGCAGCCTTATTCCATGGCTCTATTCCAGCAGGACTGACGCTGCTCTCAGGAAGGCCCTAAAGCTCCATTCATGCGCCGCTCTGGCCCTGCAGGTCCGTGGTCAGGGGACATGGGTGAGAATTTCAGAGAACCAGGTTTAGACGATTGAGGCTTCCCTACAGTCTAAGTCCAATGTGGAAAGAGTCTTGTTTCAGTGACCTCAGGCTAGTTTGCTATCCACTGATGATGCCGTGGTGTGCGGAGAGCAACATTGTTCAAATAAGCCATTGGACTCTTAGTAGGGAAAAATAATACCCTCCTTGCGGCAGGAGTCAGTGGGGAGGTTCCCCGGTCTGTGCCACGCAGGTTAGAAGTTCATAGTGCTTCCTTCGAATCTTAAACTCTATGAAAACACACTCCTTGCCCACAGTTAGCAACATGCCCCCAGGGGCCCCCTCTCTCCGAGACTAGAAGGCCTGGAACTTTAGCCATGGCAACCGGTCCCAAGTTGTAATTACAGAAAGGCAATAGTACCTTGGACGATGAGGTCAACTTCTGACTTATTTAGTCGGCCAATGCCCCCGCTCCCAGTCCAGAGGACCTCGCAGATGTACTTCCCCATGTCCTTCCGAGTCACCGAAGTGAAACGAATCCCCGTGGCTGTGAACTGAGCACGGTCTTTGTAGGGGTCTGCAGAGAAAGGGGAGACAGTGAGAAGCTGAGAGCACTTGGAGGTGGAGGAATCCAAGTGAGAGCCAGAACAGGCTGCTGGTGTGGAGAAGGGGGGGAAGGGCAGCCCCAAGAACCAGCCTCAGAGCAGAGAGCACGGTAAGGAGAAGAGCTGATTAAATGGGATTCAGTTCAAATACAACAAGAGGTCTCCCCATTGCCAAAGGAAGCTACATGCCCCTATGTCCAATAGCCAAGCCAGCCCAATCACAGCTGGCCGGGGGATGGAGGGGTTTGTTGCAGGGTTTAAGGAATGGGTTCTGTTATGCTGTGCTGCTGGCAGATATGAACTAGTTAGTAAGGAGGTTATTCCACCCCATTTCTTTCCTCGTAGCTTTTCCCACGAGTGCTCAGTGCTTTTAAGAAATGAGTTAGCAGTGGGAAAGCTGATTCCAGGCAAAGCAATCTAGAACGCTGTGTGTGGTTACACCAGTCACATTAAAAGACTGTTCTCAAACTGTTCAGCTGATATGGCTGAGCGACAAAGGGGTCTGCAGAAGGCGAGGAACCCATCTGCTAGGACAGAGGACACAAAATGGCTGGTTGGTTCTCGCCTGTCTTCGTAACACCTCAGCACATCTGTACACCACAGCTCAGCCATGGTAGCATCAGTGCATGCTGGGATTCCTGAAACACCTACCCCAGAGGGTCCAGCTCTGTTACTAGGAGAAGGCGCTTCTGGCTAATTTCCAGATGTGAAGCACTGCATTGTGGGAAAGTAGCTGAATCGGGGTAACTGCTGCCAATGCCTGTGGCTTCCTGCCCATATTGAGAAGTTACGGACTGAACTGGTTCAGAAGGACCCAAGCTAAAGACCTCACTTCGGATCAGGGTGGATAAAAATCAATGATTAAAAAAAAGTCTCATTTAAATTGGATACAGAATTATTTTCAAAAATAAACCTATTTAAAAATAAATTTGAAATTATTACAACCTGTATTAAGGCCAAACTTACTATAGTCTATTAAAATAATTTAAATTAAATTTTTTTTAAAAAGGAACAGTATGTTCACTGCTGAAGTTTTAATGAAAGTCTGAACTGGTGGAAGTCACTGGCTAAGGTCTTGAAACCAGAGTTTACTGACATGCTGAACCAGCTTTGGACTGCACATGCAGAAGAAGCTACTGCTGAGAGAATTTTTTTCCCTATTTTCAGTTTATTAACTAATTCATCTGAATGAGTCGTTCATTCATTAAACCGATTGGGAGCTGAAAAAGCAGAAAAGCTTGTTTTCTTCTTGCAGACTATGAATAAAAAGTAGATGTAAGAGAATGAGATCTACTAGCTCTAAAATCTTGCCATGGTGACCAGAAACAATCAGTTCAATTCACTAAAGTTATACTTTGTTTAATAAATTAGTTTTAAATGCTAAACATACTGTCAAACTTTTCTTATTTATCCAGTGCACGTAAGGTGGTTTTATTTAACTGCTTAAAAAACGTTTAAATGCTGAGTTTGTGCCTTTTTATTTGAATTCCGATCTCCAGAGTTTGACACAAATCAATCACAATAAAAGTTAAATCAAGTAAATAAGAAATGCATAATTCCCCATTTTCAAACAATAAAAAATGTAAACTTTAAGAATTTGAAGAACTGTATGTTAAGCTATATAATTGCTTAACTAAATGTGGATCCACCTGCTTAGCAAAGAGCACCAGCAAACTTGGGGTAAAGCTATATTTAGTTGCAATTGAACACATTTTAATGAATATCAATTACTAAAAATCAATGCTTCTTTAGGAAAATAACCGGGGGTGGAGGAAGCCTCCCAATTCAATGGGTGAACTATACTAAGCTACTGAGGGGGCACCAACCACCTGCAGCAGCACCCCAGCACTAAAACCTTAATCCCGGCCCTGGTGTGGTGGAGCAGGCTGGAGAGTGAGTCTGCCCCCCACACATCCCCACAGCTAGGGTTGTCAACTTTCTAATAGCAGAAAACCGAACACCCCTGCCCCACCCCTACTCCAACGCCCTGCCCGGCTCACTCCATTCCCCCTCCCTCCCTCTCCCCCACCCTTGCAGGGGGTTGGGGTGCAGGAGGGGGTACGGGCAGGGATGAGGGCTTTGGGGCACTGGAAGGGGCTCCAGGCTGGGTCAGGGGGGTGGGATGCAGAAGGGGTGAGGGCTCCAGGATGGGATGGCATCCGGAAATGCCAGCCTGTCGGATCCGCAACATGCTCCGCAGCCGGAGACCCCCACTACCTCTCCTTCGATGGGGTCGCCTTCGATTTCCAAGGCACCTGCACCTACATCCTGGCCAAGACCTGCACCAACACCGGGAACCTGACATTCTTTGCCGTGAAGGTGGAGAATGTGCCCTGGGGCAATGGGAAGATGTCTGTCACCAAGCTGGTGTCCTTGGAGGTCTACGGGCTCACGCTCACCCTGCTGCAGAACAGGAAGGGGCTTGTCATGGTAAGTCCTGCTCAAGATGTTCCCAGGGGGCTGAACCCTGCAATGGGGCAGCCCCACTGATGTGGCAATGCAAGGAGCACTTGTCTCCTGGGTCACTCATTAGGAGCGCGCAGGCAGGAGGGGTCAGACACTCAGGTTCTGATCCTGACCTTATTGGCACCAGGGCCAATCCAGAGGCATCCCGCTGAAGAAAGCAGAATCGCTCTGGATTTTCTCTGGGACAAGTGAGATCGGAATCCTGCCCTCAGCTCATTGCGCTCAGTGGATGATTGCAGAGTAAGCCCAGGGAACTGATATCAGAATCAGGCCCTGATGCCATTACACTGGAAGAGGTGACCCTGGATTTACCTTGGGGTCAGTGAAATCAGAAGTGACCATAACATAATTGAGTTCAGTGGAGTCACTACAGATTTGCCCAGGTGTCACTGAGACCCTATCTTGTGCCCATAACCCACCCCTACAGCATCCACTCCCCCGACTCACAGGGAATGCTCCGTCTCTTCCATGTGGACGGGGCGTCTCACAACCTCCCTGTGGTCGTGACCGATGGGCAGCTCCAAGCATATCAGCATGGTGGAAACGTGCTGGTGCAAACAGACTTCGGCCTCACTGTGAGCTATGACCTGGTTTACCACGCCAGAGTCACCATCCCAGGGAACTACCAGGGCCAGACGTGCGGCCTGTGCGGGAACCACAACGGGCGTTGGGACGACGAGTTCCTGCTCCCCGATGGAAGGGCGGCCCCTAACGTGGCAGCGTTCAGTTCTGCCCGGAAAGTCCCGATCCCGGGGGTGGCCTGTGAGGATGGATGCACCAGGAACAGCTGTCTGGTCTGCAAGGAGATGAAGAAGGACTTCTTCAAACAGCGCAAATACTGCGGGTTGCTCACGGTGCCCGATGGCCCCTTCGCCACCTGCCACAGCACAGTCAGCCCCACTGTGTATTTCAACAGCTGTCTGTATGATCTGTGCCTGGGCAATGGGGACTCCCAGGTCCTGTGCCAGAGCATCCACAGCTACGTGACAGCCTGCCAGGAGTTCCGGGTCACCGTCCAGCCCTGGAGGAGCACCTCCTTCTGCAGTAAGTGCCGTGATGCTGGTGTAGCACAAGGGCCTGTCCCACTCGCTCCCCTCCCTCTGCAGGTATCTAGGTATCTCATTCCAGGCCGCTGGGCTTCTTGAGAGACTCCTTTGGGTGGGAACCAACAACTTCATGTTCCGTTATAAAGGTGACCTGATCCTCTCGTCCCTGTTAGATTCTCCTCTCCTTCATGTCTGTCCCTCTAAGGTGTGGGGTGAGATCTCTCCAGCCATCAATTACTTCTCTCTCTGCTTTAGCTCTGAGCTGCCCGGCCAACAGTCACTACAAGCTGTGCGCCGACCTCTGCACCACCACCTGTGCCAGGATCACCGATGCCAGGAAGTGCCCAGACACCGGCGCCGAAGGCTGCCAGTGCGATGATGGCTTCCTCTTTGATGGCCAGGGCTGCGTGCCTCTGCAGATCTGAGGGTGCTTCAAAAAGGGGATATATTACAAGGTACTGCCCCCTGCTGGGGTATTAAATCCTATCCGTTCGCTTCCTCCATGCCCTGCTCTCATCAGCCATGTTGGATCAGACCGTTGTCACTTGCCAATGGCAATACATGAATCTCTGTAGAAAGGCGAAAGGCACTAATGGTGCAAGGCTTGTTCCATGAACCGTGTCCCTGCAAGGGCAGTGGAGTCTAGGGGTTGGAGCAGGGAGCTGGGAGTCAGGACTCTTCGGTTCTCTCCCCAGCCCTGGGAAGGCAGTCATGCTGTTATACTTAGAAAATGAAAACCAGCAGGATCTTATTCAGGGAATAAGGCAATAGTAGGGGATGTAACATTACAGTAGTTGTGGGGGACCATCCGGAAAATATGTCATACCAATGGTAAGCTGTTATCTGTCTCTCTGCAGTGGCAATTCTTAACATATCCCTGTTTGTATTCATAATATGGATGGTTCGGTTTCCCACATTCCCTTTTGTTTGTTCTAGGAACTGTGTTACCTCTTTACCTTTTAATAGGTGATTGGTGAATTCCTGCCATTCAATATCAAGATTGACAGAGAATTCAGCTAAATCAGTGCTCACAGTAAGATGAGATTTTTCTGGCTGTGGTAGATAGTAAGTGTGATTATTAACTAACATGGCCCCCTCCCCACAGGAGCTGCACCCCAATGGCTCTAACCGACATGGCTTCCCCCCCCCCCCCCCCCCGCAAGAGTTGCTCACTAACAGCTCCAACCAACACAGCCCCGTCCCCCACAGGAGCCGCTCCCTAATGGCTCTAACCAGCGTGGCCCCCTCCCCCACAGGAGCCGCTCGATAACGGCTCCAACCGACGCAGCCCCCTCCCCCACAGGAGCTGCTCCCTAACGGCTCCAATGGACGCAGCTCCCTCCCCCACAGGGGCCGCTCCCTAATGGCTCTAACCAATGCAGCCCCCTCTCCCTCAGGAGCTGTTCCCTAATGGCTCCAGCTGACACAGGCCCAGCATTGCCAGTCTTGTGTTTTTTTCACAAGTGCCGGGGTTTTGCCGGGGGGCTGGGGCTTGTCTGGTGATGGCGCGAGAAGCTCCAGGCCCCTGGTGAAGTCCAGCCCCGCTGGGAGCCAGCAAAGTCGCTCCTCTCCGCTCACCGCTCTGATTGGGGGAGCAAAGAGTCCAGCTGCCCAGGGTGGTGCCGCTCCCTCCCTTCCCCTGTCCCATGAGCAACGGGATGGGACAGCTCCTATGCTCCTCCCCCACCCACAGCACCCACCCTGGGAAGGGGCAAATGGGGGTGAGGAGCCCCAGGAGCTGCTCCCAACCCATTGCAGGCCTCCCTGGGACGGGAGGGAGAGGGGTGAAAAATCCCAGGAGGAGCAGAGGAGAGGCTGTGGGGGGCTGAGTTGAGCAGGTGGGAGTCTGGGATTGCTGGGGCGGAGGCTGGGGCTGAACTGACGGGGGATTGATGGAGGTGGGGGCTGGGGTGCTGAACTGAGGGGAGCTGTACTGCTGGGGTGGAGAATGGGGAGCTGAACTGGGGGTGTTGGACTGATGGGGATGTGGGCTGGGGTGGGGTGGGGGGGCTGGACCGATGGAGGGTGGGCAATGGGGGGTTACTGAGGTGGCTGAACTGATGGGGGGAATGGGTGCAGAGAGAATAGAAGGGGGAACTGGGGGACAGGATTAATTACTGCACAGGGGACAGGCAAATGTGGGGGTGACAGCTCCTGCAACAGGGACCAAAATCCCCTTCCCTTAGGAGAGTGGGCAACATGAATTGTCACAGACACGCACTGAGGTGGGCGGGAGAGTTCTAACATCAAAAGACAGGCCGCAATTCACAGTGCAGTCCTTTTAAAAGAAGCTCTTTATTTCTTGGGGCCGATTTCATGAGATTTAGGGTCTGACTCACAATTTTTGATCTCTTGAGATTGGCAATACCATAGACCCCTCCCCCACAGGGGTGGCTCCCTAAAGGCTCTAACCAGAGCCGTCCCCCTCCCCCATGGTTGGCCTCACCAATTCCTAGTCTTAGTCCTTTTGAAATCCCAATGAAATAGTTTTTCTTCAGTATTTGCCAATTTGTGACAATCAAAAGGCTTTGAAGAGATGGTCCAATTTCAATGATGTTCTGATGGAAACCATGCAAATTCCAAAACCCACCTGGTTTTCTCCCAGCTTGCTGACCTGGCTCTTTGGCATCTTGCCAGCAGGATTGCCTCAGAGCCGGGTCTCCATTTCCCTTCAGAGAAAATTTTGCAATTGATTAGATTTATTCTAAATTGGGATGGAACCAATTTTCGAAATATTGAAATCCTCCACCATAAAGAATTACTTTTCTCCAGCCAGTTCTATCTAACATGATGCTATAAACTATTTCTGGCTCCGATTTGGGACCAGATTCACTGAAAATTTTGGATGGGGCCCATTGCTAATCTGAGCAGAGGTCAGAATGAAATGTAAATGACTAGTGCCGTCGATTGTGACCTTTGCCCTTTCTTTCTCACCATGAAGGTGAATAACACCAGGGCCCACTTACCCATCTCCCTCAACAATGGGGCCCTTCGGCTCTATCAGAGCGACACCTCCCTCGTCCTCCACACCAACTTCAACCTCAGAGTGTCCTACGACTGGAACAAACACCTGAGGGTCACCGTCCCTAATGACTTCTCTGAGAGCCTGTGCGGTCTGTGCAGCAATTATAATGGGGACCCTTCCGATGACTTCTGGACCCCAGCCGAGGATCAGGATCCCAGTGCCATACTCCAGGAGCAAAACTGGGAAGTGGAAGATGAGGATCAGTTTTGCTGGCACAATTGCATTGGAGGTTGCAGACCCTGTGCCCCCAGCATAGCCAGAAAGTACAAGGAGGAGGCCTCGTGCGGCCTGATAACCAAGGTCTCAGATGGGCCCTTCAGCCAGTGCCACATCAAGGTGGATCCTACAGTCTACTTGGACAACTGCATGTACGATCTGTGCCACAACGACGACTACAGGAAGGCCCTGTGTGAGGTCCTGAAGGCCTACGTGGACGCCTGCCAGCTGGAGGGGGTCAGGATTGGAGAATGGAGGCAGCTGGCCAGATGCCGTGAGTACAGATTTGAATGCCAACATTATATAAACGGGTCTGGGGGTCAGCACTCCTGCATTCTATTCTTCTCCTTAGGAGGGAGTGTGGCCTAGTGCTTTGAGCAGTGGTTGGGATATGAGGACTCTTGGTTGTACTGTACCTACAGTATCTCTGCCTGTCTGTCTATGGTATTTCTAAGGTGGCTCTCACTGTGAATATATAACATCTGCCGATGACACATGGGAGTCTGAGATAAGTTGATGCCAATTTTTAAGTCAATCATCCCTTTATGGGCCTGATCCTTTAGGGTGCCAGGCACCTCCTGCAATGTGATGAGCATCATTGACTCTTCTTGAGGTGAGTGGGATTGGAGAGCTCTCTGTGCCCCATTAGAGATGTCCCTTTCTGTCTATTTTAAATTCTGCTTTTTCATGGAGAGAACTTGCTGCTAAATCTGTGGGTCCTTCACTCTCCAGCCATGGAGTGCCCCCTGGAGAACAGCCAGTACCAGCTCTGTGGAACAGCCTGCCCAGCCACGTGTGTGGACCAGTCAGTCCCCAGCAGCTGCCAAGACCCCTGAGTGGAAAGCTGCCAGTGTAAGGATGGTTTTGTGCTGAGCCAGGGCAAATGCATCCCACAGGGCAACTGTGGGTGCCAGTTTAAAGGGTGCCCCATGCCCCCAATGAGAGCTTCTGGATCGAAGAGGCATGTGGGACATGGTGCATGTGCAATGCAGCCACTAGACAAGTCGAATGTGTGGGTGCTACATGCAAACATTCAGAGAGATGCGGGCTAGTGAATGGCGTACGGGGCTGTTACCCTTCCAGCTATGCCATCTGCTCTGTGACAAGGAATCTGTGCTATGCCACCTTTGATGGACAGAGATACGACTTCCAAGGGCACCTGACACTACCAGCTCACGGCTCTGTGCGAGAAGGCAGAGGGACTGGTGGACTTTAAAGTCTACTTCCAGGAGAACAATACCGCTCCTGTACAGATCAAGGTTTATCAGATTAACCTCAGGGTCAGCAATCAATTCCCTGGGAAAGTCCTGGTGAGTTTCTCAAATTGTCTCTAATCTCTCTAAAACATTTGTGGAAAGTCACCTGTGTGATCCAGAAAAGTTGCAGACAGCGCATGGAAGGATTTTGAAATATAGGGTGAATTGTAACCACATTCTTCTATAAACAGGGAGCCAATGGAGATATTTAAGGACTGAGGTGATGTGGTTACACTTCAGATGTGTGAGAAGGTGTCTGAATCATAGGACTGGAAAGTACCTCGAGAGGTCATTAGTCAAGTTCCATGCAATCATGGCAAGATTAAGTATTACCTAGACCATTCCTGACAGGTCGTTGTGTAACCTGCTCTTAAAAATCTCCAATGATGGATATTCCACAACCTCCCTAAGCAATTTATTCTAGTGATTAACTACCCGGACAGTTAGGAAGTTTTTCCTAACGTCCAAACTAAACCTCCCTTGCTGCAATTTAAGCCCACGGCTTTTTGTCCTATCCTCAGAGATTAAGGAGAAAATTTGTTCACCCTCCTCCTTGAAACAACCTTTTATGTACTTGAAAACTGTTATCATGTCCCCTCTCAGTCTTCTCTTCTCCAGACTAAACAAACCCATTTTTTCAATCTTTCCTCATAGGTCATGTTTTCTAGATCTTTAATCATGTTTGTTGCTCTTCTCTGGACTTTCTCCAATTTGACCACATCTTTCCTGAAATGTGGCACCCAGAACTGGACAAAATATTCCAATTGAGTCCTAATCAGTGCAGAGTAGAGCAGAAGAATTACTTCTTGTGCCTTGCTTAAAACACTCCTGCTAATAGCAACAGTGTTACACTGTTCAATCATATTTAGCTTGTAATCCATTATGACCTCCAAAACCCTTTCTGCAGTACTCCTTCCTAGGCAGTCATTTCCATCTTCTATGTGTGCAACTGATGGTTCTTTCCTAAGTGGAGCACTTTGCATTTGTTACTCCTGGGGAAATTCTCGCATAATTTTGTATTTACCCACATAAAAAACATTTTCCTAAGAAGTGCTGCAGTTCTGCCTTTTTCCCACCAGAGGCCGCTGTGATACCAGAACAGCCAGCTGCTTTATGCCTGCTGTTATAGTGCCACAGCGGCCTCTGGTGTGCAAAAGTCAGAATTGCAGCACTTCTGAGGCAAAATGTATTTTATGCGGGAAAATACTAAATTCTATGGCCAGTGATGCAGAATTCCCCCATGAGCAGCACCTTGCCCGTGGAGCCAGTTTAGGACAGAGTGGGGCACACAGGGCTGCTGGGGGGTCACAGACTGGGATTCAGAATGACTTGTAGGGAGGACAGACTGGCACATGGGCTCAGGAGCTAGTTGGGTGACAGCGTTGAGCCTGGGGAGGGGGGAGGGAGGCTGCAGAGACCCGTGGGGATGAGGGGTTTGGGGACGGGGCAGATGTGCCTGACTGAATGGGAGAGGCTTGGGGTCATCCAGAGTCTGCATGGGGGAGGCTTCCCAACACCCTAACAATCCCACCCCCCATGAAGAAAAACCTCCCACCCACACCCAACACTCTCCAGTTTCACTCCTAGGTTCCTTCTCTCTCCCTGAGGTCCTCCGTTACCCCTGACTCCCCAAGCCTTTGCCCTGCTTCTGACAGGTGCAGGAATTACAGTTCTGTATTGTAATATAAATGAATTACACAAAGTTCTGTTTCAGAGTAGCAGCCGTGTTAGTCTGTATCCGCAAAAAGAACAGGAGTACTTGTGGCACCTTAGAGACTAACAAATTTATTAGAGCATAAGCTTTCGTGGGCTACAACCCACTGCATCCGAAGAAGTGGGTTGTAGCCCACGAAAGCTTATGCTCTAATAAATTTGTTAGTCTCTAAGGTGCCACAAGTACTCCTGTTCTTTTTACAAAGTTCTGTATGAATATGCCTAGTAAGGAATCTGTCAAAAACAACTTTGCCAGAATCTTTTCTTTTTTTTCTTCTTCTTTTTTTTTTTTTTTGGTCTATACATACTGACAGATATCTTGAAATAAATTACCAAAATAATTGAAACTGGCATGATTATATTGTGTTATTTTGACAAATAAGATATGCAGAATTTTGCAGAATTTTCAAACATTGTGGGCAGAATTTTTTATTTTTTGGCGCAGAATTCCTCCGGGTGTAATTTGTCCTTATTGAATTTTATCTTATTTATTTCAGACCATTTCTCCAGTTTGTCCAGATCATTTTGAATTTTAATCCTATCCTCCAAAGCACTTTCAATCCCTCCCAATTTGGTATCGTCCACAAACTTTATAAGTGTCCTCTCTATGCCATTATGTAAATCACTGATGAAGATATTGAATAGAACTAGATCCTTGCAGCCAAAACTGATCCTTGATATGCTCTTCCAGCTTGACTGTGATCCACTGATAACTATTCTCTGGGAACAGTTTTCCAACCAGTTATGCACCCACCTTATAGTAGCTCCATCTAGGTAGTATTTTCCTAGTTTGTTTATGAGAAGGTCACGCAAGACAGTATCAAAAGCCTTACTAAATTCAAGATATACCACATCTACCTCTTCCCTCCCATCCACAAGTGTCCACACTGTCAGAGTGTGCTCTCACCCCCAATGGGGCACCTCCTTGTGGCTGCAGCTTGGAATTAGCTCTGCCTTTCTGAAGCCCCTGCCTGCGAGTGCTGACTGTATGACACTCTCTCTACCTGAACTCGATGGCTCCCTCCTGGTGGCTTGGCCCTCTAGCTAGGTCACTGTAGTTTCTCCTTTCTGGGAGGTTTGTGTACCGAGTGTCACCAACTGCCCCAGGCAGTCTTCCAATTCACTGCCCCTCTATGGTGCCACATCCCCAGTGGCTGGTAGGGGAACGTGGGCTCACCCTCATCTTTGGGGTCCAGCCCAGGGACCCTAAAACCAGCAGCTAAGGTCTACCCTGTCCCATGCCTTGTTTCTGTTTCCTTGGATTGCTTCCTATGTTGCCTCTATCAGTCTCCTTCTCTACCCTTCTCCGGCTACACCCTTCCCTCCTGGCCAAGACCCCCTCACCTCTCCCTAGCCTCAGAGAGTGACTGCAGACCTCCTCCCTGCAGCCCCCTTCTGCCCTAAGCTACCTTGCTTTATACCAACCCCACCTGTTCCTGTTCAGCTTCACTCTTTAATTAGTTCTCATTGCTCCCTGGCTCCTCCTCCAGGTGCATCTTAGGTGGTTAATTGGCCTGTCTAGCCACCTTAACCCTTTCAGGGGCAGGTGTGGGGTGAGCACTCCCTCACAGTGTCAATAGCATCCAGCAGAGGTGGGAACCTGGGGAGCTGGGGCTCAAGTAGGACAGAGAGGAGGGACCTGCAATAGCTAATGCCAGGGGAAATTCAAGTCTGGTTAGAGCTGGGATTCAGGCAAGCTGTAGGGAAGGAAGCAGGCCGGACTGGATGATTATTTGAACAGAGGTGGCTTATTATTGTAATCATGGACCAGAGTTCTGTGCTGGGGTGAGAGGTTCCACCAGAGGTGAGCAATGTTTCATATCCCATGTGTCTTGCTTTAACAGGTGAACACTTTCCTGATGAATCTTCCCTTGAACCTCATTGATTAAAAAATCACTGTGTATACGAACACAGCAGACAGAGACAGACACACACCTTGTTTGTGGGAGAGAGAGAGAGAGATGCACACTGCCCCTTTAAGTAAGCTGACCCACTCTTAAGTGCATTGTCTTTTTAAGTGGATCAGGAAGTTGAGACAGCAGCTGCTGCCCCAAGCACTCTCTGTCTCTCTCCACCGGTGTCACCTCCCTGCTCTATATGGAGAAGGGGTAAGCAGGGTGCAGGAGCAGGGGGACACCCTGACATTATTAACAGGTGTGTTGTGAGCAAGACACGAGAAGTCATTCTTCCGCTCTACTCTGCTCTGGTTAGGCCTCAGCTGGAGTATTGTGTCCAGTTCTGGGCACCACATTTCAAGAAAGATGTGGAGAAATTGGAAAGGGTCCAGAGAAGAGCAACAAGAATGATTAAAGGTCTTGAGAACATGACCTATGAAGGAAGGCTGAAAGAATTGGGTTTGTTTAGTTTGGAAAAGAGAAGACTGAGAGGGGACATGATAGCAGTTTTCAGGTATCTAAAAGGGTGTCATAAGGAGGAGGGAGAAAACTGGTTCACCTTAGCCTCTAAGGATAGAACAAGAAGCAATGGGCTTAAACTGCAGCAAGGGAGGTCTAGGTTGGACATTAGGAAAAAGTTCCTAACTGTCAGGGTGGTTAAATACTGGAATAAATTGCCTAGGGAGGTTGTGGAATCTCCATCTCTGAAGATATTTAAGAGTAGGTTAGATAAATGTCTATCAGGGATGGTCTAGACAGTATTTGGTCCTGCCATGCGGGCAGGGGACTGGACTCGATGACCTCTCGAGGTCCCTTCCAGTCCTAGAATCTATGAATCTATGAATTAGCCCCCCCGCAAAGCAAGCAGGAGTCTCTGGGAGCAGTTCCAAGGCATAGGGCAGGAGCAGCACATGGCAGTGGGGGAAGGGACAGTTGAACTGCTGGCAATTGATAGCCTGCTGGGCGGCTGCAGCACAGGGACCTTAGGGGAGTAGGGAGCTGATAGGGGGGCTGCTGGTCCACCCCGGTTCCAAGCCCCCACCAGCTAGCTGCAACGGGCTGCTCTTCCTGCAAGCAGAGGACAAAGCAGGCAGCTGCCAAAGGGGAGCATTGCACAACTTTAAATAAGCATGTTCCCTAATTGATCAGCAACGTTAACCGGGACAAGGGAGGTCTAAGTTGGACATTAGGAAAAAGTTCCTAACTGTCAGGGTGGTTAAACACTGGAATAGATTGCCTAGGGAGGTTGTGGAATCTCCATCTCTGGAGATATTTAAGAGTAGGTTAGATAAGTGTCTATCAGGGATGGTCTAGACAGTATTTGGTCCTGCCATGTGGGCAGGGGACTGGACTCGATGACCTCTCGAGGTCCCTTCCAGTCCTAGAATCTATGAATCTATGACAGTTCTATTACGAGATAAATAAAAAGTGTTGCATATAAATAAAAAGGTGATACATTTAATGTTTGATATTTAATAGGCTATTTATCAGTATTAATTCTCACTGTGCCGCAGTTTATCCATCTTTAAAATGGAGAGAATACCTGTCTGCTCCACACCGTTTTTTGTGACTAGACTAAATGAACATCTGTACTTACTTTCCTGCACAGAAAGAAGCAGAATCATCTATTACATGACCTTGGTTCTGGCAGATAAGGCTCTTTACCAGCCACTGCTTGCAGAAGCTGTGGGCACAAATTAGGCCAAGCACTTGTGGAAATAACAGCTCCCAACACACCAGACAACTGAACCCTTTGAGGAAAAACCCCTCCTAAGAATCCAGCCATGACAATCCATCTCCTTCACCATCCAAGTTCTGGAACACTCCTGAAACCTCTGGGACAGCAGCTCCATGGCAATAATTTCTACTTCAACAGTTTCCTTGTAATCACTGCAGAACCATGCACCTCTGGCTTTCAGAACAGCTAAGGCAGGGCACTAAATGTTTAGCTGGGCTCACGTCTTTGATCACACCCATCATGTTTGGCAATCTCATATGTGGTGCTTTCTGGCAAGAATGTAGAAATCACATCAGATACAAATTAAGACCCACAGCAGCAGAGACCAATGCTTAATTGTATGTTTTAAAAAAGCCAAAAGAGAGACACTCTTGCTACAGCATTTCATGTAGCATACCACACTAAGGGAATTAGAGTGAATGACAAATGGCCAAAGGAACTTAAGGTAACTAAGCCCTTTTGTACATAGTAGTATTACATATCTACGTAGTATGTGCTAAGTAAAGTTTGAGATATCACATCCATGGAGCAGTTTTCTTTTTAAAAGTAAGATCTGTTAACCTGTAGTCAGTAACACAAAATGTCTTAAGACCCTATCAGTGTTTTTTAGTAGTTAGAGCAGGGGTGTGAAAGTCAAAACTTGAATTCAGTTCCCACCTCTGTCACTGACTTCCCTTACACCACTTAATCTCATTTTGGTGGAGTGAGTGTAATAATAATTAATTACTTCACAAGGGTGTTCTGTTGTTTTAATTAATGTTTGGCACTTCAATATTTGATGATGAAAGGATCAGAAAGAGTTAATTAGGGTATTGCTTTAATATCTGATATTTAGAGCAACTGTCAGTTTATAACTATAAATGTATTTGTACAATGTATGGTTTGATGAAAAAGATATATAATGCTTTTCTTCAGCAGGTACTTTACTTCAAAAGACAAAGTAGATCATTGAAATTGTTATACCAATAGAATAAAAACCAGCAGGATCTTATTAAGAGGGATAAGGCAAAGATGCCACATTTATTGTAAATATACTGATAAAGCAAAAGATAAAAGTAAACAATGTTGTTTGACTACTTATTTCTTATACACACACACACACACATACATATATATATATAGAGAGAGAGAGAGAGAGAGAGAGGTTCATTCACACAATCATTCATTTAAGTTCTGTATAGGTGTTATAGTTACCAGCCTAGAAGTTGCTCATGCCAAGTTACTGGCCAGGTATCTTGGTCATGAGGATGGAGCCGAGTCTGTGTCAGATGCACCTGATGCTCCTGGAGGTTGGCAGAAGCACCAGAGACTCAAAGTCCTCAGTCTTGAGAGTCCATTCTTATAGGATTTAATTCCTATGTTAGTTTATGGGAGCTGTTTCATCCTGCTGTTGCTGACTCAATCAGCAGATGGCACATTCCTGTCCAAAGTGGCACATTCCTGGTGGCTCCACACTGTCCAAAGTTTGTGTTTCTCATCCTTCCAGGTGATGGGGTGGATCCCAGTTTACCCTCAGGGGGTTGTCTGGTGGTCCTACTCGACACATTCTTCGGCCGATGGATACTCCCTTTCTAGGCTGGCACCTCCCTAACCATTCATGTATATCAAGCATTCATCAGCATACATTCCATATCTTAACCATATTTTAATTTACTGTCTCCACCACTTTCAGGCTGTGTGCTAATTCATTTGAGATTCCCGGCCCTTTAATCACAGAGAGTGGGGGTCTGTCCTAGGAGCCGTTGAATGAAGTGAAAGTCACTTAACGGCTTATAGTGTTTGTTTACATTGTATCAATTACTTCAAGAACAAAGTCAATTAACTTGTTTGTAAGTTTTACATAGTAACAAAGTATCTTTCACAGGATAGATATAAGCAATGGTTTCTACAGACAGTAGCTTACAAGTTTTAACAGAAGACCCAAGAGATTTTTGTACTTGGTGAAACTGTTGGATTTTAAAGTGTGGGGGACAAATTATGAGGGGGTCACTGTCACTTGGGGGAATCACTGTTAGTACCTTCTTTAATATCCCTACAAAATATTATCTGTAGTCAGTCCCTGGGGCACAGATGTTAAGCAATTTCTACAAGTCACAGTCAGTCAAAGCAGAACCATAAAAAGAACCCAGATCTCCTGATTCACCTGTTCTATCCTCCGCTCTCTAGCTACCTGTCATGTGATGAACTACACCTTCTGTGATGGACTACTTTTACTGAACCAGGGCTGACTGCAGACAGACACCAGAAATGCCGGCTGTTAGCCAAGCATGGGAAGCAGAACTCGGGATCTTCAGCTCCAAAAATAGGCCTCTGTCACTTGAGCACAAAGAGAATTACCACCAGTTCTCCCTAAACTTGGAGCTTTTATTTATCTTTTTGGGCTAGTCTCTAGAGAGGGCACATACTCATAAACAAATGGGCAGGGCAGGGGCAGGCAGGGATGCACACATATATAACAGCCACTACATCACCCCCTTTTTGTGAGTTAACACCTGGTTGTCATGGCAATTGCACCACAGCCTTCATTGTGACATCCTCTAGCCCAAGCAAAGCTATTGAGGCAATCAACAAAAGTCAGTGCGCAACTTGGCCTCAGAGAGAGACAGTTGGTGCCGTGCTATACTGCAGCAATTTTCAGTTGTTAGTCATTACAAGATTTGGCATTCCGACCTCAGAAGTAAGTGAGTTTTTCCATGTACCCAATATAAGAGAACTGTGTGAGGTTTTTTATGAATGGAGTTGTGGGGCCACAGGGGTTTCAGCCTAGTTCTCAGTGGGCATTAGATAGATTATTCCTGTAACTTTGAACCTAGATGATTCCAAATGAAAACAAAGCTAACAAAGAAAAGCCTGAAAGAATCTTAACCTAAATAGGACTTAATCAGTCTCTTAAACAGAGGGATATTCTATGAGATATGGGAACAGTTTTAAGGCCAGTTTCAGCTGCAGAGATCACCTCATTGTTTAATTAATTCCTTTGCCCTATCATTAATGAGATGAGTACCAACCTGAAAAACAGTCCTATCTTCACAAGTCAATAATAATCCTTTGTCTAGCCAGTGATCCTAAATATATATATATATAGAGAGAGAGAGCACCAATCACCACAACATCTCTCTATCCATCTACCAAAGTAGGGAAGTACTATTTACCTCTCACATAACACAAGAAAAAGGGGTCACCCAATGAAATTAATAGGCAGTAGATTTAAAACAAAATGAAGTACTTCTTCACACAATGCATAGTCAACCTGTGGAATTCATTGCCAAGGGATGTTGTGAAGACCAAAAGTATAACTGGGTTCAAAAAAGAATTAGATAAATTCATGGAGGATAGATCCATCAGTCGCTATTAGTCAAGATGGTCAGAGACTCAATCTCCATGCTCCAGGTATCCTAAACCTCTAGTGCTAGAAGCTGGGACTGTACAACAGTAATGTTGAAGTATCAGAGGGGTAGCTGTGTTAGTCTGAATCTGTAAAAAGTAATGTTGAAATTGCCCAGTAATGTTCATTCCTTCTGAAGCATCTGGCACTGGTCACTTTCAGAAGACAAGATACTCCCATTGTCCAATCATCTCTCTTTAAATGCATGGAAGATTTCCCTAATGTCTAATATAAATTTCTCTATTTGTATTCAGTTAAGATCTCAGAACCCATTCGTGGAGGATGGAGTACCTCAGGTCAAGGGTGGATTCTTGGTAAGAAGATAAGAAAAGTTTTACATTGTACACACTGTACAGAGTGACAGAGTGTGTGTGTGTGGGGGGGGGGGGGGGGGAGTGACAGGGAAAAAGGTCTGAGTTTGAGCCACATAGTGTAGCCAAAAAGCCTCAGAATACCATGTAGGCCACTGACAGCTTCACACATAATCCTGCAGGCAGCTCTGCTTAGTGTATAGTGTCGCATGTCTCCTTCTGAACCCCCTAACAGTTGAGTGGTTAAATGTCTGGGTTCCTCTCAGAGATCCCTTCCTAAAATAATAGTTTTAGGTGCCTCAAAAACTCATTAAGCCACCCTTTTAAATCAGGTTTCCTGCTCAATGCTGGAGTCAGCAATCCTTTAGCTCCTCTACTGTTCACAGCATTCCTTAAACCCACAGTTCATAAATTGCTTTGGTTATTGGTAAAATACTCTTATTAGGAACTCATTGGGATATTGTCTGTCATTTTACACAGAGGAACAGAATAATAAACAGACTGTGTATTCCAACCCTAAATCAATAGACTCCTCCCAGTGCCCTACCCATTCCTAACATTTTGTTGTTTCCATTTAATTTAGGATGAATACTCCATCAAGGGCCAAACCAAGGGTCCACACGAGATTGGCAACGATGTTTTGGCCCCTAACCTATTTTGTCTTCCCAAATCCAGCCTCCCCACCTTTTAAAAAGCTAGATCCATCCTTGCTCAGGTAATTCTGGCAATGAGCATACTCCTTGCCCTAGGTTAGAGTACTTTGGGGGCTGCAGGGTTTCAGGTACATGTATGGAACAGGGCCCCCCATCTTTCTGAAAATGTGGATGCAGCACTGTTCAAAAAACTCTTCCTTCGCCAGGGGTGTGTGTCCTGCCTGGACCCCGGCAAAGTCTGGGAATGCCCACATCTGGAGCTTGGGACCCATTTTTCTAGTTTATGATGCTCTCAAGAGTGAGAAAAGAAGGGAATTAGGAACAGAAAATGCAGCAGTCACATGTTAGTGTGATCTCAACTTTGCTCTCTGTATTTCACTGGGACTGTAGGGTAGGCAGGGGGTGAGGAACAGCTCTACTAAGAGGACAACGTACTTACAAAGGTATTTCTACAGTGTAGTTTGGGGAAGGGGCAACTGAGAGCTCCTCCAAAGATCTCAATCGCTTGTAAAGAGATTATTCCCTAAAATCCTTTGCCCGGGAGTAATGGAACACTCCATCCCTGATTCAATGGAGTTTATTTTCTCCTTTGGTAGTGACCAAGACCAAGAAGAATGGCTGATGCAATAAAGCACATGGTGAGACAGCTGATGGCCATATAGGGATTAGGGAGTCATGGGGCTCACTGCTTTTCCTCTCTCTTGACCATTTAGCTGATATGAGAATTTAGGAGTCTGCGGGAGCCCAGTTCCCCAAATTGATTTGAAATTTCTGTTGATGAAACAATCGAGATTTTATTAGAGGATGGAAGAAAGTCACATTAACATTGATTTTACCAGGCCGTGGGATCATTCAGTGTTATTAATGTAAATTATGGTATATGAGGAGGCAGGAGATACAGGAGAGAATTCCTTTCCTGATACTCATATTTCCTTTCCATTCATGTTATTTTAGGATCAATACTCCAGCATGGAGTCACTGGATCAGTGACTCTCCCTTGCCTGCCCCTGTACCCCCCGAGGCTCGGTTGTTTGAGAATGACGAAAGTTTCGGACCCTCTACCTCTGAGTGAGTATTGGGATTTCTTCACTTCTTTATCTGTATGTATATTGGGGAGGGTGCATGTCCAAGTTTGTGCAGGGCTTTGGGTGTAGACAATATGGTTACCACATTTCTAAAAAGATAAACACATAACAATATATTCTCTGCAGTCATTGTAAGAAAGAACTACATTCTCTCTCACCCTGGGCATTTTCTGACCAACAACCAGCTCCAACCATTCCTCCTCACGTTAACATTCTCTTGCAATGCAAATACACCTTTCCCGCAATCCTGACTTCACCCTGCTTCTATCTAGTTAGTGATTGTCATATTCTCCCCTATCACTGCACTTCAGTGGAAGGGGAAAGTCTTAACATATTTGCAGAGTGATTCAAAGACTCAGGGTATGTTTACACTACCTGTCAGATCAGCGGGCAGTGATCGATCCAGCAGGGGTCGATTTATCACGTCTAGTCTAGACGCGATAAATCGACCCCCTAGCGCTCTCCCATCGACTCCTGTACTCCGCCACCGCGACAAGCGCAGGCAGAGTCAACAGTGGAGCGACAGCAGCCGACTCACCGCAGTGAAGACATGCGGTGAGTAGGTCTAAGTACGTTGACTTCAGCTACATTAGTCACGTAGCTGAAGTTGCGTAACTTAGCTCAATCCCCCCCAGTGTAGACCAAGCCTCAGTTACTGCTTTGGCAAAGGAGTTTACTACTATTTAATTTAGAACAGACCCTCTTCCATTCAGTGAGTACAGGAGATCTACTGTGCAGGTACATCTTTCTTTTGTGCGGGGAGGGGTCAGTAAAGGCTCAGGGTAAAGCATGGAATAGAGTTGCCATCTACCTGAAAACGTAAATACAAGATGATTATGTTGCTCCAGGCATTCTAAGGAGGCACCAAATTCCAGATTCCTCAGGACACTGGCCGACCAACACCTTCCCCCAACTATTGCTTCTCATCTTAGCATTTACATCAAGAAAGAATGATTCTTTACTTTCCAATTTATATCATGTCATCAGAGCTTTAAAGAGCAGCATACAATGTCTCTGCCCAAAAGAGCTTACAATGCAGCAGATTGATACAGATCTTACTGAGAGGTGGTAAAATGGGATTGTGCTGATGCAAATGTTTGTGCTTCTTTTTCCTTGAGACAGAGATCTTCTTCATCTCCAACTTCACAGTCTCAGGCGGATCAACTGAAGAGTGGGTCATCTTCTGCCCAGCAAATACTGAGTCTCTCTTCAGTTCCTCCCTCCTCAAACACCACACAGGGTGATACGTCAGTGTAGGGAGTAGGGTGGAGGCGTGTAATATGGCAATCGTCTTCCTGAAAGGGGAATTGTTGGATGATCACACCTTGCAGGCATTTTAAAGAAGCACCAGCTTCTGGATCACTCAGGGCACTGCCTGGTCTATGACAAAACTTGGTCATAGCTTCTCATTTTAGCATCTCCTTCAAAAGTCAATATCCTTTACCCCTGGGAGAATTCTGCGCCAAAAAAAAAAAATCAAAATCAAAATTCTGCATCCTTTATTTGTCAAAATAATGCAATATAATCACATCAGATTCAACTGTTTTGGTAATTTACTTAAACTACAATACAGAAAAATCACAATAACTATTCAGCATTTCCTAGGCACATGAAAGTTAAGTTACAAACACTTGGTAACTAATACCCTTTCATTTAAATTACATTACAGAACACAAAACAGCAACAACAACAAACAGTAGAATGTCATTTTAAATTGTTCAGACTTTCACACATGAAAGTCATACAGTTTTGGTAATCATTGTCCTGGACCTGGCTGGGTACTTTGGGAAGTGCTTGGTTCGGATTGTCCTGACATTTTATTGACTCTTTGGTAAATGTTTTATTTGCCCTCAAAGTCTTTTTTTTAATGGGTAAGTAAAATAAATCCTGAGCTGTATTCTAACCCCATTGTGCCACTTTGGCACAGAAATAAAGTGAGAAAGCACATAGATCTTCCTAGCTGAGGATTCCCTTACTGTCATTTATAATAAGGCTCCTTTACATCACTCTGGCAATGTAGGGGCCTTAAAACTTTTACAGGTTTTATGCTCCTGGGGAAATTGACTGAGAAAGGGAAGAGTTACCTAACAATAGCAACATTAACAACATTAACTGTAACAGTCAGGCTGCTACATTTCTGCTTCAGAGAATGAGATCAATTAACCAACAACAGCAACTTTAACGATGTTACTAACTACATTATCAGGCTACTAATGCCTCAGAGAATGAATCAATTAACTCAGGCAGGGCTACTACATTTGTGCCTCTAGACTGCCTTGTGCATAATAAAAAGCCCTACCCTTCCACACCAGTCAGCTGTTGTAGCAAGGGAGAGGGACAGAGTGTCTCTCTCTCTCTCTCTCTCTCTCTCTCTCTCGATTGTTCATGCACATACCACATACACCCCCCCCTGAGATCATGCAGGCATGCATGCCCAGCCCCCCGCCCCTCTCTCTGAGGTTGCTCGATGCATGCTAGAACAGACGCGCTGCTGGGGAAGAGGCCGTGTCCCCCGGTAGATTTTATTTGCATTTTTCTGTGCAGGGGCACAGAAAAATGTGGGTCATATGAATTCCCCTAGCAAGTATAATATGGAGATATACCTATCTCCTAGAACTGGAAGGGACCTTGAAAAGTCATTGGGTCCAGCCCGCTGCCTTCACTAGCAGAACCAAGTACTGATTTTGCCCCTGATCCCTAAGTGGCCCCCTCAAGGATTAAACTCACAACCCTGGGTTTAGCAGGCTAATGCTCAAACCACTGAGCTATCCATCCCCCATGTTTCATCTTTACCCTGTATCATGCTATCTTGTTCCTTCTCTGTTGTGTGAGAGTGAGGGCCTTGTTTCCTTTATCACAGACTCAGTTATCTGCAATATTAAATGAATTTTACTGTTAAAAAGCCTGGAGTCACTGGTTCTCCTGCCTTTGCCTAGTTCCTCTCTCTTGTCAAACACAATCATTAGCAGCGACTCTAATTATTCATGCTTATGAGATTGCGAACAGGATCTAGTTTTCCACAGTTCCTTGGCATTGTCTCCTGCAACCTTCTCCAGAACAATACAATGCAAATCAGTGGAGTTCGCTCTACTAAACACTTTGGGATATACTGGAGTCTACTGTTCTCTACCCACAGTTCTTTCCTTGTTTCTTCTGATTCACTGTGGGGAAGGCGGCTCTGTATTTTATCCTTTTGAAGAGTCATGTAGATCCAGCTGGCTGGTGAAGTTGAGGGTATATTAACATGGACAATAAAAGCAAATGGGAGAGGTAAAATGGGGATTGTTCAGCTGTGTCTAATATTCTATTTCCATTTCTCTTATTTCAGGTGGATGCCATCTTCCTCAGGAACTTTCAGAAGCTACAGCCAATAATATGCTTAAGGTTGGCGCGTTGTCTGTGGGCGAGGACTGGGCTGCCTTCCAAGGTCTCTGAAAGCGAGGGATCATTGTTCAGGATGGGTTGTAGATCACCGATGATGCGTTGGAGAGGTTTAATCTGAGGACTGTAGGTGATGGCCACTGGAGTTCTGTTGGCTTCTTTCTTGGGCTTGTCTTGCAGCAGGAGGCTTCTGGGTACACGTCTGGCTCTGTTGATTTGTTTCCTTATTTCCTCATGCGGGTATCGTAGTTTTGAGAATCCTTGGTGAAGATCTTGTAGGTGTTGGAGCAAATGCGGTTGTACCTTAGTGCTTAGCTGTAGACAATGGATCATGTGGTATGTCCAGGATGGAAGCTGGAGGCATGAAGGTAGGCATAGCGGTCGGTGGGTTTTCGGTATAGGGTGGTGTTAATGTGACCGTCACTTATTTGTACTGTGGTGTCTAGGAAATGGACCTCCCATGTAGATTGGTCCAGGCTGAGGTTGATGGTGGGGTGGAAGCTGTTGAAATCGTGGTGGAATTCTTCCAGAGTCTCCTTCCCATGGGTCCAGATGATGAAGATGTCATCAATGTAGCTTAGGTAGAGAAGGGATCGTGAGTGGACGAGAGCTGAGGAAGCGTTGTTCCAGGTCAGCCAAAAAAATGTTGGCATATCGTGGGGCCATGCGGGTGCCCATAGCGGTGCCACTGGTCTGGAGGTATATAGTGTCACCAAATTTGAAAGAATTGTGCATGAGGATAAAGTCACAGAGTTCAGCAACCAGTTGTGCTGTGTCATCATCAGGGATACTGTTCCTGACAGCTTGTATTTCATCTGTGTGTGGTGTGGCAAAGTACCTCCTTCTCCTCAGCAGGCTCAGTCCTTTTTAGCCTTGGAGACCCAGGCTTGGACAAAGCAAAACCCTGTAGGTAGCACAGGGGCTGGCTATTCCTCCCCTCAGTCAGTCCCTTGCGCTTGTTTGTCTTCCCTTCTGGGGACAGAGTGCAGCCTTCCTTGCTGGAAGGGTTCAGAGCCTTGCTGCTCCTAACTTACTGGCAGCTTCCCTGGTTCTCTCACTCTCTCTTCCCCCCCCCTTCCACGCCGGGGAGGGTTTAAAAAGGTCCCAAGCAGTTGGAGCCAGCTGAACCTAATTAGTTCCCTAGTAACCCCTTGCCCAGCTGAACCTTATTTCCCCATGGTTCTCTCTCTTCAGTGGCTTGGGAGAGGCCTTTTTAACCCCCTGGGACTGATTACTACCCCGCCCTTTGTAGCTGTTTGTCCTGGGTTTGCCACAGTGGGATGTTTGTGTAAAGAGCCTCCACATCCATGGTGGCTAGGATGGTGTTTTCTGGAAGATCACCAATGCACTGTAGTTTTCTCAGGAAATCAGTGGTGTCACGGAGATAGCTGGGAGTGCTGGTGGCGTAGGGTCTGAGTAGAGTTTCCACATATCCGGATAGTTCTTCAGTGAGCGTGCCAATTCCAGAGACGATGGGGCATCCAGGATTTCCAGGCTTGTGGATCTTGGTAGTAGATAGAATAAACCCGGTCGGGGCTCTAATGGTGTGTTGATTTGTTCCTGTGTTAGTTTAGGGAGTGTCCTGAGTAGATGGTGCAGTTTCTTAGTATATTCCTCAGTGGGATTTCAGGAAAGTGGCCTGTAGAATTTGGTATTGGAGAGTTGTCTGGCAGCCTCCTTTTGGTAGTCAGACCTGTTCATGACGACAACAGCAACTCCTTTATCAGCCTCTTTGATTATAATGTCAGGGTTGTTTCTATGTATAGGTCTATTCTATGTATAGGTCCAGACTGTCATTTCGACCCTCAGGAGGAGTCCATGTGGAGTTCTTCTTGTGTTGTTGGTGGGAGGGTATCTGTGTATCAGTGCACTGTTCAGTGTTATCTTGAAAGTATTCTTTGAGTCGGAGATGGCGAAAGTAGGCTTCCAGATCACCGCAGAACTGTATCATGTTCGTGCGGGTGGTGAGGCAAAAAGAGAGTCCCCGAGATAGGACAGACTTCTGCCGGGTTGAGTGTGTCGCT